>NC_057797.1:481798376-482002577 GCF_018294505.1 Triticum aestivum
AGATCCAATCTCGGAGGGGCTCTCGCCCCTCCCATTACATCTAGGGACCATATGGGAAACCCTTCTCCCATCTAGGGAGAAGGTCAAGGAAGAAGAAGAAGGAGGGTGCCTCTCTCCCCCTCTCTCCAGGTGGCGCCAGAACGCCGCCTTGGCCATCATCATCCCCGCAATCTACACCAACAACTTCACTGCCATCATCACCAACTCTTCCCCCCTCTATGCAGCGGTGTAGCCACTCTTTTACCTGCTGTAATCTCTACTTAAACATGGTGATCAACGCTATATATTATTTCCCAATGATGTATGGCTATCCTATGATGTTTGAGTAGATCCGTTTTGTCCTTGGGTTAATTAATGATCGTGATTGGTTTGAGTTGCATGTTTTATTATTGGTGTTGTCCTATGGTGCTCTCCGTGTCGCGCAAGCGTGAGGGATCCCCACTATAGGGTTTGCAATATGTTCATGATTAGCTTATGGTGGGTGGCGTGAGTGACAGAACCACAGACCCGAGTAAGTAGGTTGTTTGCGTATATGAGTAAAGAGGACTTCATGCCTTATAATGCTATGGTTGGGTTTTACCTTAATGATATTTAGTAGTTGCGGATGCTTGCTAGAGTTCCAATCATTAGTGCATATGATCCAAGTAGAGAAAGTATGTTAGCTTATGCCTCCCCCTCAAATAAAATTGCAATAACGATTACCAGTCTAGTTATCGATTGCCTAGGGACAAATAACTTTCTCGTCACAAAAAGCTCTCTACTAAACCTAACTTAGTTGTGTCTTTTTGTAAACAGCCCCTACTTTTTATTTACGCGCTCTTTATTATCTTGCAAACCTATCCAACAACACCTACTAAGTACTTCTAGTTTCATACTTGTTCTAGGTAAAGTGAACGTTAAGCGTGCGTAGAGTTGTATCGGTGGTCGATAGAACTTGAGGGAATATTGTTCTACCTTTAGCTCCTCGTTGGGTTGGACACTCTTACTTATCGAAAGAGGCTACAATTGATCCCCTATACTTGTGGGTTATCAGGGACAAAATCAACAAAAACAAGGCTAGAAACACAACGGGGCGGCTCCGAAATCGTGATCAACCTGGCTCGTGATACCAAGATGATGTAGGGTGGAACCCTAATCGGCCGATCTTTCATGAAAGGAGTGGACCCCGCCAAGAACACGAAGAACACGAGGAGGGAAACGAGGGAAAACATGGGGGAAACACAAGAGAAACACTAATCCAACAAGAAATAGTCACACATGTGTTAGATCCTCGAGTACATAAGAAATCACACGATCCACGGACAACTAAGGACGATACAAAGGTAGCCGATCTTCTCCGTGAGGAGGTCTTGAATCCAAAGGGATCTTCTCCGAAGAGGGGCGGCGGTCTCTCTCGTGGAGTAGATCCGATGTGGATGAGCAATGCTCTATCTCTAAATATGAGCTAAACTAATGCTAACCCTAGAAAGTAGGACGAGGACGAGTATATATAGTCTAGGGGGTTTAAGGGGTACACAGGCCTCGGCCCTTCACTGTGCACAGACAGGGGAGGCCGGACGTCCGGGCGTCGGGCCGGATGTCCGGGCTTTCAGGCGAGGCCGGATGTCCGGGCTGGAGCGGCTGGCTTCATTGCTCTCGGGTTTGGAGGGGTCTGGATTTCCGGGCTGGAGGCCAGATATCCGGGAGCTCGAGAAGGGCCGGATGTTCGGGCTATCGGGGCTGGATGTCTGGGGCCTGTAGATGCTTGGCGGCTGTGCAGCTTGATGATGGACGGCGCTCGAGGGGCCGGACGTCCGGGGTCGTGGCCGGATGTCCGGGTCCTAGGAGGTGTTCTTGACTACTTCCATGGGTTCTCTTCATCCATGGACTTGGGGACTTGTTCACCTTCACGTGCTTCTTCGGAAGGGTCCTCTTGGTACCTAATCATGCACAACGTCTCGGACTTAGGTAGTAGCCATGTCTCAAGAAGATCATATGTAATATCACTAAGGAGAGAAGTCACCTCGGTCTCGAGAACTCTAGCTCTAGCTCGAGTCAGGGGTCCTCTTAGCACTTCGTGAGACGATGGTAGGTCCATGGGGATGACCGTAGGATGCTCCGCATCAGAGGGGCACGACCGCGATGTGGTGAGCGCGAGCAGGAGCACAACTACAAGCACGGCGGCCTCGGCGCCGAAAAAGAGGGGGAAAAGGGGGGATCGGAAGAGATATTCACCCTGAAGCTTGTGGACAGCTCAAAGGCGACGGGGGTGGACCGAGGAAGCGGCAGCCGACGAGGCCATGGATGGAGACGATGGCGAAGGTGATGAGTTGAGGCAACCGGGTATCAGATCCATTTGGTGGTGACGCTCAGCTTGACGTGGTGGTTCTCCCGTCACCCTCCCATGGCGTGGGGAGGCTCTGGTGCATGAAGACGACGACAACGCGGCGATGTCTACGCATGGGTGTGCTTGTGGAGGCGGATCCAAAGGGAGTAGGAGAGAAGTGCAAGAGGGAGTGGGTGCGGGCAAATCCTTGGGCGTCGAGGACGTCCTTAACATCATCTGGGAGGTGCGGGATGGCCGACACGTGGAGATCCTCGTCATGGACACGCTCAGGTTGTCCACGAAGTCCCTGGTGAACAGAGGAAGCCAAGGGGGCAGCTTCGGTGGGCTGGGCCGGCTCCTGCAGCAGCGGGCATTAAGTGCTAGTAGTTTTTCTCTTTTTCTTTTTTCTCCAATTTCAGTTTTCTGTTTTAGCTAATGTTTTGTATTTTCTTTCCATACCATTTGATTTTTGTTTAATGTGAAACTTGCCACATAAATACTTAGTATTACTCTGGAATGGTACAAAAAGTTTGGAGCCGATTTGAGTCCAAATAAATTATAGTTGAACTTAAATGGGTCTCTCGGGTGTTGTTGCTTTAGTTTTAAAATGGTTATGGCCACTTTAAATATTCAAAGGAGGTTAGATCATACATGAAAAATAGTTAGTGAATATTTTCAACCCAACGAACATTTTCAATTTACTGTTTGAATAATTAACTATTTATTTTTATTTTGATTTTGAATTTGCACAGGCTTGGGACCAAATTGAAGTTTAGCAAAATTAACTGTGATGACATGGCACCATTAGCATGTGTTTACTGTAGCATGATATTGGGGTGTTACAGGGGTCATCTTCTGGCTCGTCGGGGTAGAGGATGAACAACACCAACTTCGCCATCTCGCCGCCCGCTGCGCGGCGGCAGCTCTAGAACGTTCACGGCGTGACGTGCCAGCGGTACTAGACATGGCCATGCCACTGTCATGGGGTGACGTGCACCTATCGGACGGGTGATGCGTTAATCCGGAGCGGGTCTCAGTGCCTCCTATCTCGGCCAGTGGGCACGCTTGGTTCCTCGAGACCAACCGACAACATTCCCTTCTGCCACCAGACCTCCTCCGGGACCCAAGGTACAACATTGATTCTTCCCTTCTGGGTACCTGGTTTCGAGACAAGCATGACATGCGCCGACAGTCATTCTTCATTCCTCACGCGCGTGCTCCTTCCTCGCCATGGGTGCATGATCCTAGCCCTTCCCATCCACGTGCCCATGCACGGGTGCGCATACGTGAACCCACTCCGCCCCACACACCAGAAGCAGGCGAAGAGATAGATGAGGCATACATGAAGATGCTGGAGTACTTGCGTCTCAAGGAGTACAAGGACTGGGACGGTCTTGGCGTGCTGCTCGTGCTCTCGGCTGCCGGTGACGTCGCCATCCCCGAGCAAGAGGAGGGGGTGATTGAGGAGGAGGTGGATGCGGAGTCTGTCTAGAACCCGACTTCCGTTGGGCAATCATGGTCGTGGACTCTGACTATGCTAATCACGCCTAAGTACGTGTCTGCCCCGGCCGTGTGGGCGGGCGTGGAGACGTGGTCACCGCCACGTGAGGCACCGTGGGAGCTGTCGCACGCGCCGCCCGCCCACCTGTGGCAGCCACCACCCTTCGTCGACCTCGTCGCGGAAGAGAGCGGCGGCAGGACGACGAGGACTAGAAGAAGATCAATGGTTTACTTAAGTTTTATTTTTTTTCATTGTTTTTAAAGTTTAAGTTTAATGTAAACAAGTGAGGACGGACGGGGCTTTTGGACTTAATGTAATATTCAAGTTTTAGTTTAAATTGTTTTTTGTTTACATTTAAATTTTTTTATATTGGTTTTGTTTGAAATGTGTCTGGCTGTTAGGCGCATCTGCAGACGCAGGAACACAAACAGACAGCCATGTCCACATGGCCGACCTAAACGTAGAAAATGCGGACCAAAACCGTGTCCGGTTGCATCGGCGGGTTGGGGTTGGCTTAATCCTATATACCTTAGAGATTCATCCCTACTATGTTATTTATCTTAACATGCAACCTATCCACATCATCAAGTAGGTCCACCATGTAAAAACTCTTTCTCACTAACTCTTCATGTACATGCCCCACTAACTCTTCATGCACATACAACCTATCACAAATAACTATTAACTGTTTTTTGTGCCCTCTCAAGCAACCACGTCATTCTAGATTTCTTTTCCAATCTATGCGACCAAATTTCACATCTGTAGTTGTTATCATTATTTTAAGTTTAGCCAAGGGTGGAGACGTCTCCACTGTCTCTACTCAACGTTGTTTTCATCACATATCGCCTCGCCGATATATTGCCAAGGTAATAAATTAACAGAACAAAAATCACACTCATTTTTGGATTTTTCATCAAAACAATTAAATGTTTACTCTAAACAATATTTATTTAAAAAAATATCACCAAATTCTACCATGTCTCGTAGATTTTTCTCATGTTTTAAAACATCAAATTATTTATTAACAATTCTCGCAGCAATGTACAGTGTATCATCCAGTACGCAAATAAATCTGGCGAGTGAAACACGCAGAGTCGCAAGTGAATATTCGCGTGAGCGGAGCACACGTACCACCTGGTGGCACAGAATGCTCCAGCATGGACAAAGCGCTGGAACCCGAGCGAATGGAAGTCGTACGTGGCATCCAGCCTTCTACCTAGCGGCCTCTTTCGCTTTACCACCGCCACTGCCTGTTCGCGTTGTGCGCCTCGGAACTGGCGCGGTCCGGCGGCGCCAATCTCGAGGCAGCGTAGCGCCGTGTCGCGCGCCGACTGGATGCTCGCGCCGGCAGTCAGCGCCCTGCGTACGTTACATAGGCGCGCGTACAGAGCAGCAGAATCTACCGGGCGATTCGCTCGCTGTCACAACACGAGTCACCCATCATACGGCCATGAGTGATTGCACGGTCGGTCTCTGACATCTGCGCCCATACGTACAGAACGCGGTGGCCGAGCGTGAGGAGCGTGGCCGCCCAGCGTCGACGCGAGCGACAACGTTTTTCCCTTTGTGCAAACCGGAGTCCTCACATCGAGTGCTCGAGAAATACCATCGTGCACCCGGGTGGCAGCACACCCTATATGCAAAAAGGTAATTTAATAAGTGCAAACACATATTGGATTCTAATATGATCAATTATTATACTTGCATAAAATGTATTGTCAAGGACTTACTCGCGTTGGCCTCGAAAAGATAAACACAAAACAATCATGGATAAATAGGCGAACAAAACCTTGTATATAGTGTCCGGTTTGTTTTTTATTTCTCTCCAGAATACCATAAAAGTCATTTCTTGGCAAAACTTTTAATACCGATACAATAATTAATCATATGTGTTTTCAAAAAAGATTCAGCTTTTTTTTACTTTTTTGCAATTAATTACTAGATTATTATTTGCATATAGGGTGCACTCGCACCCAAAGCCAAAAGTTCCCGTCCTGTGGAGTATAGCTATAGATAAGCAAATTTCATCATAGCCTTTTTTTGGAGACCCTCGCTTTACTTTATTCATTTTGCGATCTTCATCGGTATCATTATAAGATCATGGGGTCTACCTAGCCACAAATGTTGCGCGGGAACAAGAGAAAGAGTGAACTTTGCAAGTGAACCAGCTTCAAAATTACTCCCTCCGGTCCTTTTTACTCTGCATATTAGGTTTGTCCGAAGTCAATCTCATCCAACTTTGACCAAGTTTATATAAAAAATTATAAACATTCACATAACAGCACCAATATCATTAGATTCATCTTGGAATATATTTTCATATTATATTTATTAGATATTATAGATGCTAATAATTTCTAATATAAATTTGGTCAAACTTAGCAAAGTTTGACTTTCGGCAAATCCAATGTGCAGAGTAAAAAGGACCGGAGGGAGTACTATTCCAACATTCATGGCTAAAAAGGCAAAAATCAAAAGTCTTTCGTCCTGGTATTTATCTCCCTTACTATGGCTCCATTGTCCCCTCCTTTTTCTCCTCAATATTCTTCAGAGCAAATAGGCAGTCATATGCAACAAATAATCATTCGACAAGTAGATCAGCAGCCAACGCCTATGCTTCCCTACATGCCAGGCCTCCAAGATTGCCGGATCAATAATTTGAGGAAAAACAATTGTTAAGGAACCAAGGAAAACTCCCACCTCATTGCGACAAACAACTTCAATAGAACAACAATGCATGTTCTTCGCAACCGCCCCATCAACACCGAACTTGCAAAATCCCGCCAACGGTCCAATCCATGGATCACGGCGACTTTGGTCTGTGCTTTGAGTTGGCGCCCTGGGTGGTACACTCATGAAACTATTAAGGTTGCCAATGATCATGTTGATGAACAAATGAGTGGAAAGTGGAGACTGAAATTCTGATGCATGGATAGATTTTGTCCTAGAAGACCCCACTATCCATAGCATCACAGCCACCCGACAATTCCACATGTGATAATGACTCTTTTAGCACAAACAACATGTTCATTGTGCTAGCCTATTCATACAAATTAAGTGTGCAACCAAAACTTCATCATCTAGAGCCCATACACACCGTGATAATGAACACTCCAAAACTGAATGTCTATAGAAATCAATCAAACCACAAAGGTTGCATCTAGGAGGATCTGCCATATTTTGATGAGCCAACACATCATACGTGGGGAGCGAGTGTTGAGCCAAAACGCTACAAGAAAACTTTGATCTTCGATGGAACTTCAGTATGCTAGCGAGACGCCCAATCTTTCTGCAACATGCCATTATTTCAAGATCCAGAAGTCTTTGCAAGCTAACCTCCACTAGTAGAAAACGGAGCTTTAGCGCCGGTTCGTAAGGGCCTTTAGTGCCAGTTCCATAACCGGCACTAAAGGGTGGGCACTAAAGCCCCCCCCTTTAGTACCGGTTCGGCACGAACCGGCGCTAAAGTGCCACCACGTGGCGTGAGCTCGCGCCCTGGTATGGGGGACCTTTAGTACTGGTTGGTGTTACCAACCGGTACTAAAGGTTTTTTTTTGAAAATTTTAGATTTTTTTTGATTTTTTTTTATTTTTGATTTTTCTGAATTATTTGATGATTTAGTCTCTAATCACCTCTCTTGACTGCTCAAGTGTGGATCACTCATTCCAAATCGCCTGACTTCCCGGCCGGTCACCCATCCTCTCACTCCCCCCCAGCCTGAGCACGCTTAACTTTGGAGTTCTATTCCCCCTACATTCCAAGTCTGCACTTGTTGTTTTCCTGACAAATGTAAGCTGTCAATCCTATTAACCCTCAGCAGTTTAGCTTGAGCATTAGGTCACACGTTTCACCGTTTGAGTTTGAAACTATTATTCTAAAAAACAGTAATTATTTAGTAACACTAATATTTCTTGAATAAGTTTGACCATAATTTGACCACAGTTTGACCATAGTTTGACCAGATTTGACCAAAATTTAAAAAATTGAAATAATTATTTAGTAACACTAATATTCTTGAATAATTATGTAGTAACATTAATACTTCTTGAATAAGTAGTTTGACCAGATTTAACCAATTTTTTTTTCAAAAACTGATATTTGACCATATCTTTTTTCGTTTTGGAATTTGAGGATTCTAAAAAATTGCAAACAGGCCATAGGCCGTCTCCATCGGATGCGGATTTTCGTGCTGAATTTTTTGATATATTATACGTTTTTTCCGACATCGTATGCAAAAGTTATAGCCATTTTACATTTTCCCTACACTTTTTGCAAAACATGTACAAATTTAAGTTTTCAGATTTTCGTAACTAGTAGATGTAGTAATATAACTACCTCTCGAAGGATTTTATTTTTTGAAGTTTTTATCATTTTCTTTTGATTTTTTCAGAACTGAAATGGCGACACACGGGGGGGGGGGGGGGTAGAGTTTGAAAATTGCCCTATAGTGTCGGTTTGTGTCACAAACCGGTACTATAGGTCAGACCCCTTTAGTACCGGTTCGTGGCACAAACCGGTACTAAAGGTTAGCCCTTTAGTACCGGTTTGTGACACGAACCGGTACTAAAGGTGATCGTGGGGCCCCGGCCTGACGCCAGTCTGCCATCACCCCTTTAGTACCGGTTCGTGGCACGAACCGGTACTAAAGGTTCAACACGAACCGGCATTAATGCATAGCCGTTCGAACCGGCGCTAATGGTACCATTAGTACCGGGCTAAAATCAAACCGGCACTAATGTGTCTCACATTAGGTCCTTTTTCTACTAGTGCTCCTATGGTAAACTTCGTTTGAACTAGCATCATGTATGTAGACCAAACACTGAATGTTCATTTCTTATCTTTACTCCGTGATAGAAAAAATCAACCATCCTGTGGGTACATAAAGAATGGTGAGAATAGATTAAGCATCCATGGGCAAGAAAGTTTGCCGGACAAGCTCTTCTTTCAAAGAGGCATGTGTCTCCTCGAAAAAGATAAGGAACTAAAATTGGGCCATCAGTAGGAGAAGCCATGATAGGCTTCATAGAACACTCATGAGGGATACAATTATGTCACTAAATATCTATGGTTGCACCATCTCCAATTCTCCTAATTAAACCTTGAGCAGAGATGTCCCGACCCTCTAGTATATATCGCCAAATCTGTGAAGGATGGCTCCCCAAAGAAGCATCCATAATAGATGTGTTGGGGTAATACACACTTTTCGTAATACGCGCGCTTAGCAAGTTGTGATCATGCAGAACCCTCCATGCTTGTCTGGCAAACAAAGCAAGGTTAAGTAAATCCAGAATGCAGAAGCCAAGGACCCACATAAATTATACCCTTCTCATTCCTCAAGATACTCAAGCAACATTCCTCTCTCACCTCTTACTTCCCCACTGACACTTGCGTATGATGGAGTTTATATGCTCGCACAAACCTCTCAGGAGTTTGAAACATGCCATCAAGCAAACTGGTATATCTTGGACAATAGACTTGATTAGCATATCTTTGCCTCCAAAAGACAACATTTTCTCAAGTCAACCTTGCACCTTTTCCCAAATCCTATTCTTCATATATTTAAAAGTATCATTTTTTGATCTTCCCACTTCTAGGGCATACCAAGATATCTATCACTCAAAGATTCATTTGTAACATTTAGAACCAACTATGTCTCTTCCCTCAACGATTCAGGGCAACCCTTGTTGCGGAAAACCATACACTTGTCAAGGTTAACTTTCTCACGAGATGCCTTACAGTAAATATCCAATAGGTGTGATAATTCTTCCGCCCCTTCTTAACTTGCTTTATAAACAACAGGTTGTCATCGGCAAAAAGTAAGTGGTTGACTGCTGCGACAGTCACAACCGACAATATTAGATGACTGAACATTAGCTTTTAGGAGGCACAAAAGGCCCTTTGGTGCCAACAAGAAAAGATAGTGTCAAATAGGGTCTTCCTGGTGGCCACCTCTTGAGGGTTTGAACTCATCTAGTCTTTTCCCATTAAACATAACTGAGAAAGAACTGAGCTCACCATACAAATACTCACAGTAACCCAATGTGTGTTGAAGCCAAGTTTTTCCATAATTGCCTTGATGTATGACCACTTAACGTGGTCATACACCTTCGTCTTGTCCAAGTTAAGGGCACAAAATTTGTGTTTTTAGCCTCGTTGCTCTTATAAAATGCAAACATTCATGAGGAGATATTATGTTGTTTGTGATGAGTCTGCCCAGGACAAAAGCAGATTGCTCCTCTGAGAGGATGTCTAGAAATATTTATTTCAATCAATTTGCGGCTACCTTGGAGGAAATGTTGTAAAGGACATTACATAAACTTGTCGAACAAAATTATGGCGAAGTAGTGGGGTTGGATACCTTTGGAATGAGCACCATAATGGTGTTATTAATTGTTTCTACACTCTTCAAACCTTGCACTATCCACAAAATAGCAGTTGTAACATCCTAACCACATACATCCTAGTGATGTTAAAATATTTGTGCTGGAAAACCATCCGGCCCAGGAGCCTTCAAAGGAAACATCTGAAATAGGGCAATTTTAACTTCCTCACGAGTGTACAGTGCTGTCAACATGGCTTCATGACATCTGTCACCTTGGTCGCTACCATGTTTATTGCTTGTCCGTATCAGTTACACATTCAGAACAAACACTACTGGGAAAGGGCTTATAGGTGAACCCCAAATAGTGGCGGGAGGGGCGTGGCACCCGCCACTATTAATTTTGAAAGAAAGCAGTGGCGAGTAATAAAACAGGCCCACCACAGCTGGGCCAGTACTTGTGGTGGGCGTCCAAGATCACCCGCCATTGCTGTGCGCTTTCTAATTTCTTCCTGACTAGAAAGCTACTGTGGCGGGTGAAGTGCCAAGCCCGCCACTGTTCACTTGCACATATTGTAACGCCCACGATGCGGCTATATCTCCCACGTGTCGAGGCACGACTTAAAGGCAAAACCGCATCATGGTTTAGTCGCAAGAGGGGTAATCTTCACACAATCCCATGTACTGAATAAGAAAGGGATAAAAAGTTGGCTTACAATCGCCACTTCACACAAATTGAAGGAAATATGCCCTAGAGGCAATAATAAAGTTGTAATTTATATTTCCTTATATCATGATAAATGTTTATTATTCATGCTAGAATTGTATTAACCGGAAACTTAGTGCATGTGTGAATACATAGACAAACAGAGTGTCACTAGTTTGCCTCTACTGGACTAGCTCGTTGAATCAATGATGGCTATGTTTCCTAACCATAGACATGAGTTATCATTTGATTAACGGGATCACATCATTAAAGAATGATGTGATTGACTTGACCCATCTGTTAGCTTAGCACGACAATCGTTTAGTTTGTTGCTATTGCTTTCTCCATAACTTATACATGTTCCTATGACTATGAGATCATGCAACTCCCAAATACCGGAGGAACACTTTGTGTGCTACCAAACGCCACAATGTAACTGCATGATTATAAAGGTGCTCTACAGGTGTCTCTGATGGTGTTTGTTGAGTTGGCATAGATCGAGATTAGGATTTGTCACTCCGATTGTCGGAGAGGTATCTCTGGGCCCTCTCGGTAATGTACATCACTATAAGCCTTGCAAGCAATGTAGCTAATGAGTTAGTTACGGGATGTAGAATTACAGAACGACTAAAGAGACTTTCCGATAATGAGATTGAACTAGGTATTGAGATACCGACGATCAAATCTCGGGCAAGCAACATACCGATGACAAAGGGAACAACGTATATCGTTATGCGGTTTGACCGATAAAGATCTTCGTAGAATATGTAGGAACCAATATGAGCATCCAGGTTCTGCTATTGGTTATTGACTGGAGCCATGTCTCGGTCATGTCTACATAGTTCTCGAACCCATAGGGTCCGCACGCTTAACATTCAGTGATGATCGTATTATGAGTTTATGTGTTTTGACGTACCGAAGGTAGTTCGGAGTCCCGAATATAATCACGGACATGACGAGGAGTCTCGAAATGGTCGAGACAGAAAGATCGATATATTGGACGACTATATTTGGACATCGAAATGGTTCCGGGTGAGATCGGGCATTTACCGATGTACCGGGAGGTTACCGGAACCCCCCGAGAGGTATATGGGTCGTATTGGGCCATAGTGGGAGAGAGGAGAAGGGAGAAAAGGAGGGGGCTCCCCCCAAGCCCAATCCAAATTGGGAGGGGGGCCGACCCCCCTTTCCTTCCTCCTTCCCCCCTTCCTTCTCTCTTAATCCAACTAGGGAAGGGGGTGGGAATCCTACTCCCGATGGGAGTAGGACTCCCCTTGGGCGCGCCTAGGAGGACGGCCCCCTCCCCCTCATCCACTCCTTTATATACGGGGGAGGGAGGCACCCCATAGACACACAAGTTGATTATTGATCTCTTAGCCGTGTGCAGTGCCGCCCTCCACCATAATTCACCTCGGTCATATCGTAGCGGTGCTTAGGCGAAGCCCTGTTCCGGTAGCATCATCATCACCGTCATCACGCCATCGTGCTGACGAAGCTCTCCCTCGACACTCTACTGGATCGTGAGTTCGTGGGACGTCACCAAGACAAACGTGTGCAGATCGCTGAGGTGCCGTACCTTCAGTGCTAGGATCGGTCGATCATGAAGACGTACGACTACATCAACCGTGTTTCCATAAAGCTTCCGCTTACGGTCTATGAGGGTACGTGGACAACACTCTTCCCTCTCGTTGCTATGCATCACCATGATCTTGCGTGTGCGTAGGATTTTTTTTGAAATTACTATGTTCTACAACAGTGGCATTCGAGCCAGGTCTATGCGTAGATGTTATATGCACGAGTAGAACACAAAGGAGTTGTGGGCATGGGTATATACATATTGCTTGCCGTCACTAGTTGATTCTTGATTCGGCGGTATTGCTGGATGACGCGGCTCTGACCGACATTACGTGTACGCTTACGCGAGACTGGTTCTACCGTTGTGCTTTGCATACAGGTGTGTAAGTGCATCCAGTGCCCCTTGGTGATTTTGGTGTATTGAAGACTTATAGGTTAAGGGACTGATGCGTTTGTGAGTATACACAGGTCTGTAAGTCTATGAGGAGTTTGATATTTATAGAGAAAGTCGACGCCAAAAAGTGAAGTTCTTCTACTGAAGACTTTGGATTTCTGAAGACTTTCTGAAGACTTTGAAAGTGAAGAGATTGGTGTGATCCTAAAGACTTGGTATTCATTCGAGGAACATGAAGCATGAAGACTTTTGTTTTCCTAGTTTCATTTTCTCTTTATTGAGTCATAGGAAACACCGTACTGTTAAAGGGGGTCGAGGAAATACTAAGTAAAAAATTTCAAGTGATGCTCAACTCAAATCCTACACCTACCAATCCCTTCGAGTGAAGCCATTGGAAATCTCATACAACTCAGTCATTTTCTTCAGTGACTGATAACCCACAAGTATAGGGGACGCAATAGTTTTCGAGGGTAGAGTATTCAACCCAAATTTATTGATTCGACACAAGGGGAGCCAAAGAATATTCTCAAGTATTAGCAGCTGAGTTGTCAATTCAACCACACCTGGAAACTTGGTATCTGCAGCAAAGTGTTTAGTAGCAGAGTAATATGATAGTAGTGGTAACAGTAGCAAAAGTAATATTTTTGGTGTTTTGTAGTGATGATGACAATAGCAACGGAAAAGTAAATAAGCGAAGAATAATATATGGAAAGCTCGTAGGCAATGGATCGGTGATATAGAATTATGCCAGATGCGGTTCATCATGTAACAGTCATAACCTAGGGTGACACAGAACTAGCTCCAATTCATCAATGTAATGTAGGCATGTATTCCGAATATAGTCATAGTGCTTATGGAAAAGAACTTGCATGACATCTTTTGTCCTACCCTCCCGTGGCAGCGGGGTCCTTGTGGAAACTAAGGGATATTAAGGCCTCCTTTTAATAGAGTACCGGACCAAAGCATTAACACATAGTGAATACATGAACTCCTCAAAGTACGTTCATCACCGGGAGTGGTCCCGATTATTGTCACTTCGGGGTTGCCGGATCATAACACATAGTAGGTAACTATAGACTTGCAAGATAGGATCAAGAACTCACATATATTCATGAAAACATAATAGGTTCAGATCTGAAATCATGGCACTCGGGCCCTAGTGACAAGCATTAAGCATAGCAAAGTCATAGCAACATCAATCTCAGAACATAGTGGATACTAGGGATCAAATCTTAACAAAACTAACTCGATTACATGATAAATCTCATCCAACCCATCACCGTCCAGCAAGCCTATGATGGAATTACTCATGCACGGTGGTGAGCATCATGAAATTGGTGATGGAGGATGGTTGATGATGACGATGGCGACGGATTCCCCTCTCCAGAGCCCCGAACGGACTCCAAATCAGCCCCCCGAGAGAGTTTAGGGCTTGGCGGCGGCTCCGTATCGTAAAATGCGATGAATCTTTCTCCTTGATTTTTTTCTCTCCGAACACGAATATATAGAGTTGGAGTTGAGGTCGGAGGAGCTCCTGGGGGCCCACGAGGTAGGGGGCGCGCCCAGGGGGTGCAGGCGCGCCCCCCACCCTCGTGGCTAGGGTGTGGGCCCCCTGGTCTTGATCTTTTGCCAGTATTTTTTATTATTTCCAAAAATACGCTCTGTGGAGTTTCATGTCATTCCGAGAACTTTTGTTTCTGCAGATCAATAACACAATGGCAGTTCTGCTGAAAACAGTGTCAGTCCGGGTTAGTTCCATTCAAATCATGCAAGTTAGAGTCCAAAACAAGGGCAAAAGTGTTTGGAAAAGTAGATACGACAGAGACGTATCAACTCCCCCAAGCTTAAACCTTTGCTTGTCCTCAAGCAATTCAATTGACAAACTGAAAGTGGTAGAGAATTTTTTTTACAAACTCTGTTTGCTCTTGTTGTTGCAAATATGTAAAGCCAGCATTCAAGTTTTCAGCAATGATTATAAACTAACCATATTCACAATAACACTTAGGTCTCATGTTTACTCATATCAATGGCATAATCAACTAGCGAGCAATAATAATAAATCTCGGATGACAACACTTTCTCAAAACAATCATAATATGATATAACAAGATGGTATCTCGCTAGCCCTTTCTGAGACCTCAAAACATAAATACATAGCACCTTTAAAAATCAAGGACTAACTAGACATTGTAATTCATGGTAAAAGAGATCCAGTCAAGTCATATTCAATGTAAACTAACAGTAATGAATGCCAATGACAACGGTGCTCTCCAACTGGTGCTTTTTAATAAGAGGAGGATGACTCAACATAAAAGTAAATAGATAGGCCCTTCGCAGAGGGAAGCAGGGATTTGTAGAGGTGCCAGAGCTCGGTTTTGAAATAGAGATGAATAATATTTTGAGCGTATACTTTCATTGTCAACATAACAACCAAGAGATGACGATATCTTCCATGCTACACACATTATAGGCGGTTCCCAAACAGAATGGTAAAGTTTATACTCCCCCTCCACCAACAAGCATCAATCCATGGCTTGCTCGAAACAACGAGTGCCTCCAACTAACAAGAGTCCCAGGGGGAGTTTTGTTTGCAATTATTTTGATTTGATTTGCATAAAGCATGGGACTGGGCATCCCGGTGACCAGCCATTTTCTCATGAGTGAGGAGTGGAGTCCACTCCTCTTGAGAATAACCCGCCTAACATGGAAGATACGAACAACACTAGTTGATACATGAGCTATTCGAGCATACAAAACAAGATATTTATTTTAAGGTTTAGAGTTTGGCACTTACAAATTTACTTGGAACGGCAGGTAGATACCGTATAAAGGTAGGTATGGTGGACTCATATGGAATAACTTTAGGGTTTATGGGATTGGATGCACAAGCAGTATTCCCACTTAGTACGGGTGAAGGCTAGAAAAAGACTGGGAAGCGACCAGCTAGAGAGCGACAACAGTCATGAACATGCATTAAAATTAGTCAACACCGAATGCAAGCATGAGTAGGATATAATGCACCATGAACGTAAATATCGTAGAGGCTATGTTGATTTTGTTTCAACTACATGCGTGAACATGTACCAAGTCAAGCCACTCGAATCGTTCAAAAGAGGATACCACCCTATCATACCACATCACAACCATTTTAATAGCATGTTGGCACACAAGGTAAACCATTATAAGCTCCTAGCTAATTAAGCATGGCATAAGAAACTATGATCTCTAATTGTCATTGCAAACATGTTTATTCATAATAGCCTGAATCAGGAACGATGAACTAATCATATTTACAAAAACAAGAGAGGTCGAGTTCATACCAGCTTTTCTCACCTCAATAAGTTCATCATATAATCATCATTATTTCCTTTCACTTGCACGACCGAATAGTGTGGATAATAATAATAGTGCACGTGCATTGGACTAAGCTGGAATCTACAAGCATTCAATTCAAGAGAGAAGACAAGGTAATAAAGGCTCTTTGTCAGATCAACAACAATGCATATAAGAGCCACTTCAACAATTTAATCATGATCTTCTCCTATCGACCCCCAAAGAAAAGAAAAGAAATAAAACTATATACACGGGAAAGCTCCCAACAAGCAAAAGAAAAACAAGAAATCTTTTTGGGTTTTCTTTTTAATTACTACTACAAGCATGGAAAGTAAAACTAGCTAAAAGCTACAACTATTTTTTTGTATTTCTTAAGGTTTATTAAACACACAAGAAGAAAGCATAAAAAGGAAATAAACTAGCATGGATATTACAACAAAAAGTATGAGCACCGACATCTAGCAATGAGTGTGTGAACATGAATGTAATATCGGTGGGAAATACGTACTCCCCCAAGCTTAGGCTTTTGGCCTAAGTTGGTCTAATGCCACGGAAGGCCTGGCGGATATCCAAAGTTGAAGTTGGGGTCGTACTAAGATGCAGCAGTCATTGCATCGTGGGTTGCAGCTTGGAGGCGAGCTATCTCAGCTCTCCTCTTATACTCTTCTGCCTCCTCTCTGGTTATAAAATATCTCCCTTTTGCCTGAAAGTCAAAGAAAGTAGAAGCAGGGAGAGCGACGTGATAGGTGCGTCGTCTGTCAAAGATTAGTCGGTACTAGAGGAACTGATCGTTCCTCTCAACAAACTGATGAAGAACCATAGCCTCATAATCCAAATAAGCAGGAGGCAACTCAATATCATCCTCACGTATGGTTATACCAAGAAAATTAGCTATGCGGGTTGCATAAATTCCACCAAAGAAATCTCAATTAAATCTATTAAGATGCAACCTACGTGCAACAATAGCTCCCAAATTATAAGATTTATCTCCTAACACAACACTCCTAAGAATACTGAGGTTAGGGACACACATGTGACATGCTTCATCTTTACCGTTAATGCATCTACCTATGAAGAGAGCAAAACAATGTATAGCAAGAAAGTGGATGCTCCCTATGGTAGCTTGTGCTATCTCTCTAGATTCCCCCACAGTTATACTACCAAGAAAATCTCTAAATTCAGATTTGTGAGGTTCACTAGCACTACCCCATTGTGGAAGTTTGCAAGCAGTGGTAAAGTCCTCTAAGTCCATAGTATAAGAATTTTCCTAAAGATCAAACATGACAGTTTGAGAATTACGTGAAGATGAAAATTCAAACCTCCTCACAAAGGAACTAGTAAGATAGTGGTACTGACGTCATTTTTCTTCCTCGAAGCTCACAAGGTCAGCGTTACGCAAATATGCATTAAATTCTTCCTTAATTCCCGCTCGATCCATGAAGTCCTCTGAAGGCCATTCACAAGGCCGCAGTGGAGCGTCCCTTGGTGGTTCATCATCAGCATCACGCATTGCAAGCCTGGGTCCTTGTTTCCTTGCAGAACCACCTTGGTACATTTTCCTAAACATATTTCTTCCTCTGAAAAATTTCTGAAATTTTTAGTAACTTCAAATAAAACTGAACCAAACTCAACAAAATTGACGGCAACTACTCCTACAAGTGCCTAGAGCCTATATCATGCATCAAAACTACTTGGAACCACATAAATTTGACATGCAAGCTCAAGAACATGGTCACCTAGGCAACACAAATTTGCAATGAATAAATCACTAGAACAAAAACTAATTGGACCAAAGGAGGAGTCACATACCAAGGAACAATTCCCCAAAGCAGTTTTGTGAGAGATGCTTTGAGCAAGGAGATCGAAAATTGCAGCAAAATGAGCTAGAACTCGTGCTTGAGCTGGATAATGGTGTTTGTGGGAGAAAGAAGGAGTGTGTGGGTGCAGGAATAAGTGGCGGAGGGCCACCATGGGCCCACGAGGCAGGGGGCGCGCCCTCCACCCTCGTGGCCAGGTGGACGCCCCCCTGCTACGTTCTCAGTGCCAAATATTCTCAAATATTTCAGAAAAAAACATATTTAAATTTTAGGGCATTTGGAGAACTTTTATTTTCGGGGTATTTTTATATTGCATGGATAATTCAGATAACAGACATAAAATACTATTTTTATTTTATTTAATATAAATAACAAAAAGTAAAAGGAGGGTACAGAGAGTTGTGTTTTCTAAATTCATCCATCTCATGCTCATCAAAAGGAATCCATTAACGAGGTTGATCAAGTCTTGTTAACAAACTCATTCTGAATAATATGGAACCGAAGAACTTTCGAATAACACTAGGTTACCTCAACGGGGATATGCACATCCCCAACAATAATAATATCATATTTCTTCTTGGCAGTAGGAAGAGGAAATTCAAAACCTCCAAAAAAAATCGATGGAATTTTTCCAATAGAGTTGATACTGTGGACTTGAGGTTGTTTCCACGGAAATTGTACCGTATGCTCTTTACCATTAACATGAAAAGTGACATTGCCCTTGGTGCAATCAATAACAGGTCCTGCAGTATTCAAAAAGGGTCTTCCAAGAATAATAGACATACTAGCGTCCTCGGGAATATCAAGAATAACAAAATTCGTTAAAATAGTAACGTTTGCAACCACAACAGGCACATCCTTAGAAATACCGACAGGTATAGCAGTTGATTTATCAGCCATTTGCAAAGATATTTTAGTAGGTGTCAACTTATTCAAATCAAGTCTACGATATAAAGAGAGAGGCATAACACTAACACCGGCTCCAAGATCACATAAAGATGTTTTAACATAATTTCTTTTAATGGAGCATGGTATAGTGGGTACTCCTGGATCTCCTAACTTCTTAGGTATTCCACCCTTAAAAGTGTAATTAGCAAGCATGGTGGAAATTTCAGCTTCCGGTATCTTTCTTTTATTAGTAACAATTTCTTTCATATACTTAGCATAAGGATTCATTTTGAGCATATCAGTTAATCGCATACGCAAAAAGATAGGTCTAATCATTTTAGCAAAGCGCTCAAAATCCTCATCATCCTTTTTCTTGGATGGTTTGGGAGGAAAAGGCATGAGTTTTTGAACCCATGGTTCTCTTTCTTTACCGTGTTTCCTAGCAACAAAGTCTTTCATATCATAACGTTGATTCTTTGATTGTGGGTTATCAAGATCAACAGCAGGTTCAATTTCTACATCATTACTAGGTCGAGCATCAACATGAACATCATCATTAACATTATCACTAGTTTCAGGTTCATTACCAGATTGTGTTTCAGCATCAGAAATAGAAATATCATTTGGATTCTCAGGTGTTTCATCAATAGGTTCACTAGAAGCATGCAAAGTCCTATCATTTTACTTTTTCTTCCTTTTAGAAGGACTAGGTGCATCTATATTATTTCTCTGAGAATCTTGCTCAATTCTCTTAGGGTGGCCTTCAGGATACAAAGGTTCCTGAGTCATCTTACTAGTTCTAGTAGCCACTCTAACAACATAGTCCTTATTATTATTATTATTATTCAATTCATTGAGCAAATCATTTTGAGCTTTAAGTACTTGTTCTACTTGAGTGGTAACCATAGAAGCATGTTTACTAATAAGTTTAAGTTCACCTTTGACATTAGCCATATAATCACCCAAGTGTTCAAGCATATCAGCACTGCATTTTAATTCTCTACCAAAATAAGCATTGAAGTCTTCATGCTTAACCATAAATTTATCAAACTCATCTAAGCATGGGCTAGCAAACTTAGTAAATGGGATTTCAGCTTTATCATATTTATAGAGAGAATTTACCTTTACTACCCGTGTCGGGTTATCAAGACCATGTGTTTCTTCAATAGGTGATGGATTAAAACCATATATTTCTTCAACAGGCAGTAAATTAAGACCATGTATTTCTTCAATAGGAGGTAAATTCTTAATATCTTTAGCTTTAATACCCTTTTCTTTCATAGATTTCTTTGCCTCTTGCATATCTTCAGGACTAAGAAATAGAACACACCTTTTCTTCGGAGTTGGTTTAGGAATAGGCTCAGGAGTTGGCTCAGGAAGTGTCCAATTATTTTCATTTGTCAACATATTATTCAATAGAATTTCAGCTTCATCCGGTGTTCTTTCCCTGAAAACAGAACCAGCACAACTATCCAGGTAATCTCTAGAAGCATCGGTTAGTCCATTATAAAAGATATCAAGTATTTTATTTTTCTCAAGAGGATGATCAGGCAAAGCATTAAGTAATTGGAGAAGCCTCCCCCAAGCTTGTGGGAGACTCTCTTCTTCAATTTGCACAAAATTATATATATCCCTTAAGGCAGCTTCTTTCTTATGAGCAGGGAAATATTTAGCAAAGAAGTAATAAATCATATCATGGGGACTACGCACACAACCAGGATCAAGAGAATTAAACCATATCTTAGCATCACCCTTTAATGAGAACGGAAATATTTTAAGGATATAAAAGTAGCGAGTTCTCTCATCATTAGTGAACAGGATAGCTATATCATTTAATTTAGTAAGATGTGCCACAATAGTTTCAGATTCATAGCCATAAAAAGGATCAGATTCAACCAAAGTAATTATATCAGGATCAATAGAGAATTCATAATCCTTATTAGTAACAAAGATAGGTGAAGTAGCATAAGGAGGATCATATTTCATTCTAGCATTCAGAGTTTTTTGTTTAAGCTTAGCTAATAATTTCTTAAGATCACTTCTATCATTGCAAGCAAGAAAGTCTCTTTTAGTTTCTTCATCCATAACATAGCCCTCAGGCACAACAGGTAATTCATATTTATTAGGAGAGCCTTCATAATCACTTTCATCAGTATTATCAGTTTCAATAATTTCATTCTCTCTAGCCCTAGCGAGTTGTTCATCAAGAAATTCACCGAGTGGCACAGTAGTATCAGGCATAGAAGTAGTTTCATCATAAGTGTCATGCATAGCAGAAGTGGCATCATCAATAATATGTGACATATCAGAATCAATAGCAGAAGCAAGTTTAGGTGTCGCAAGCTTACTCAAAACGGAAGGTGAATCAAGTGCAGAGCTAGATGGCAGTTCCTTACCTCCCCTCGTAGTTGAGGGATAAATCTTGGTTTTTGGATCTCTCAAGTTCTTCATAATGATAAGCAGCTATAAATCCCAAGTGACCCAAAGAATAGAGCTATGCTCCCCAGCAACGGCACCAGAAAATAGTCTTGATAACCCACAAGTATAGTGGATCGCAACAGTTTTCGAGGGTAGAGTATTCAACCCAAATTTATTAATTCGACACAAGGGGAGCCAAAGAATACTCTCAAGTATTAGCAGCTGAGTTGTCAATTCAACCACACCTGGAAACTTAGTATCTGCAGCAAAGTGTTTAGTAGCAGAGTAATATGATAGTAGTGGTAACGGTAGCAAAAGTAATATTTTTGGTGTTTTGTAGTGATGATAACAATAGCAACGGAAAAGTAAATAAGCGAAGAACAATATATGGAAAGCTCATAGGCAATGGATCAGTGATAGAGAATTATGTCGGATGCGGTTCATCATGTAAAAGTCATAACCTAGGTTGACACAGAACTAGCTCCAATTCATCAATGTAATGTACGCATGTATTCCGAATATAGTCATACGTGCTTATGGAAAAGAACTTGCATGACATCTTTTGTCCTACCCTCCCATGGCAGCGGGGTCCTTGCAGAAACTAAGGGATATTAAGGCCTCCTTTTAATAGAGTACCGGACCAAAGCATTAACACATAGTGAATACATGAACTCCTCAAACTACGGTCATCACCGGGAGTGGTCCTGATTATTGTCACTTCGGGGTTGCCGGATCATAACACATAGTAGGTAACTATAGACTTGCAAGATAGGATCAAGAACTCACATATATTCATGAAAACATAATAGGTTCAGATCTGAAATCATGGCACTCGGGCCCTAGTGACAAGCATTAAGCATAGCAAAGTCATAGCAACATCAATCTGAGAACATAGTGGATACTAGGGATCAAATCCTAACAAAACTAACTCGATTACATGATAAATCTCATCCAACCCATCACCGTCCAGCAAGCCTACGATGGAATTACTCACGCACGGAGGTGAGCATCATGAAATTGGTGATGGAGGATGGTTGATGATGATGATGGCGATGGATTCCCCTCTCCGGAGCCCCGAACGGACTCGAGATCAGCCCTCCCGGGAGAGTTTAGGGCTTGGCGGCGGCTCCGTATCGTAAAACGCGATGAATCTTTCTCCTTGCTTTTTCTCTCTCCGAACACGAATATATAGAGTTGGAGTTGAGGTCGAAGGAGCTCTAGGGGGCCCACGAGGTTGGGGGGGCGCCCAGGGGGGCAGGCGCGCCCCCACCCTCGTGGCTAGGGTGTGGCCCCCCTGGTCTTGATCTTTTACCAGTATTTTTTATTATTTCCAAAAATACTCTCCGTGGAGTTTCAGGTCATTTTGAGAACTTTTGTTTCTGCACATAAATAACACCATGGCAATTCTGCTGAAAACAACGTCAGTCAGGGTTAGCTCCATTCAAATCATGCAAGTTAGAGTCCAAAACAAGGGCAAAAGTGTTTGGAAAAGTAGATACGACGGAGACGTATCAGTGATAGAGATGAAGTTCTTCTGGTCTATGAGGAATTTGTTCTGACTAAGGAGTTAGGAATTCGCCAGTGCGGATTGCCTACACAGTGAGGAACATGATAGCCTTGAGGAATTTGATACTCAAAATTCCGACCGTTGTTGTGCTATGCGCCAGCTGTCCCAAAATATCTATGCACCTAACGGTCATATCATTGAAGGGCATTTATGTCTTATCATGTTAGGCTACTCCCTAGGCTATAAATAGCTGCCCCCTACAACTAGTAGCTGGTTGGCTACTCCGAGAGAAACTGACACTTGTCATTTGAGAGCATCCCATCCTCCGAGGACTTTGAGTGAAAATCATCAAGTGAGGAAAACCCAAACCCAAACACCTACAAACCCAAAGTGATTGAGCATCACTGAAGAGATTGATCCTGCGTGGATCCGACGCTTGTTACCTTTGAAGACTGGGCATCTTCCAGGTGGTTAGATGTCATGGTCTAGAGCATCCAAGAGGAAATTGTGGATCGCCGAGTGACCGAGTCTGTGAAGGTTTGGAAGTCACCCGAAGACTTACCACGAGTGACTGGGCGAGGTCTGTGTGACCTTAGGTCAAGGGGAATACGGTGAGCACCAAGTGTCCTGAGCTGCGTGTTCATGACTGTGTGTCCTCAGATTTAAATACCTAGCCGCCCTAACCAGACGTACAACTGTCACAGCAGTTGGAACTGGTCTACCAAATCATTGGCTTCACCGAGCTAACTGGTTCCATTTCCTCAACCCTTCCATTTCCTCATTTCTGTGTTGTGTGCTTGTTCATATCTGTTTGAAGACTTTGACTGAAGACTTTCTATATTTCATCAACTCAAATTTCTTCAGTCTGTTTGTCTTCATTCCGTTTATCCTGTGTTTACGCTTTCTGTACTCTATGCTTATTTTCATTTCATCATGAAGACCGTGCTCATGCTCTGTTACATTTACTTCTGAGTACTTATTCCGCTGCAAGTAGTTCTTCTCTTAGGAATTTCCTCACCCTAAAATTCCTCAGTGAAGAATTCATAAAAATCGCCTACTCACCCCCCTCTAGTCGACTTAACGCACTTTCAATTCATATGAGAGCAAGGTACTCCCTTGTTCTGTGTGATTTTCGTTTAACCGCCTGGAGTTTTAGTTATGTCGACCACAGGAATGAAGACTGTGACATGCCACATCTTTGACGGTCATGATTATCCCAAGTGGAAGGCCATGATGAAGAAGTGCCTCATGGCGATGAACATCAAACTCTGGACCGTCACCGAAATTGGTCTTACTGACCTATGCAAGATGGCGGAGGCTGATGATATTCGCAAGTACACGCTACTCAACCTCACGATGAAGGACATCATCTGCTCCAGCTTGTCACAAAACCAGTTCAGGAACGTTATGCATCTCAGCCATGCGAAACTCATCTGGGACCGACTCTCTGAGGTCTATGAAAGTCATTGATCTCGCCATGAACCCTGGTTCGAGGACCTCATGGAATCGCACAAGGCTATGACTTTCAATCTAGAATCATCATCCTCTGCACCATGCCTTATGGAAAAAGGTGCAAGGTAACTGAATGCTACTTATCTGAGTCCAGTGATGATGAATCTGGTGATGAATTTGGACCCAGTCATGTCAAACTTGCTTCCCTTGCCACTAAACAACAAAGAGCTTTGGAAAAAGTTCAAAACATGCTAAATGAGAGTGACGATATGTTGGGTGAAGAAATGGACCATTCCAAAGCTTTGGCTGAAAGTCTTCAGGGACTCCAGTCCAAGTTTGACAATCTTCAAGGTCCTCATAACACTCTCCTATCTGATCGTGAGAAGCTTTCTTATGAATTTCTTCAAAGAAAGCAAGATCTTGAGCAGTTAAGACTGAGTTATGAAGATCTTTAGAAGGAGTGTGATTCATTACTTGCTCAACAGATCATCACTACTCAGGATGAATTTGTTCCTCCATGTTTGAAGTGCATTGAACGTGAAACTGCTAATTCTTCACCTGAACGCTCAAATACTTCCATTGTTGCAAATTCTTCAACTGCCTCTACTATCACTAATTCCTCATTTGAGGGCATTGCGAGTATCACTGATGATGCAGGGCTGAAGGAATTGTATATGACAAGCATGTACAAAAGCCTCAAAGGGCATCGGGCTCTTTGTGACATGCTTAAAAAGCAGATCCTCAACGGGAACCCGAGGAAAGAGGGTATTGCCTTTGAGAGGAAACTCAATGCTGATGGGACCTACTGGAAACCTGAGCAGTATCCCAAAACCTCATGGGTTGCTGCAAAGGGACCTTTAGTGGATCCATCTACTTTATCTGGCTTTACATGTGAATCTTCATATTCTTCTAATGAGCCATTTGACTCCAATTATAAACTGTTCAAAAATCAGAATGGTGAAGTATCTGCTAGATATGTTAGCACTAACTGCAGGAACGGTCCTCCTATGAAGAAAATCTGGGTTCCCAAAAGGTGCCTTGAAAATCTTCAGGTGAATATCATCATGACCCCACCTGTGAAGAATAGGAACCCCAGATCAAATTCTTCATATGGATCAAATTCTTCATATGGATCCAAGTCCTCATACGGACCAAATTCCTCAAAAGGATCAAAGTCCTCATATGAGCATCATTGTCCTAACCCGTCTGTTTCATAGGGAAGATCTAAGGATTATGGATATGTGCATTATTCTTCAAATCATTATGTTCATAAATCCTAGTAGAATTTCTCTGTTTACTCTTATGCTTACCCTAATCCCTCTTATGTGAAACGAAGTGGATTGGCATCTATGCCACCTTTCGCTTATGGAGCTCGCAGAATGATGAACTCTTTGCCACCCCTTCAGATGTTGGTGGTGAAGAACAAGAACTAATCTCTTATGTAGGGTCAGGTCTCCAGACGAACTTAATCGTCTGAAGAATTTGCTGGAGACATGAATATGCTTGAAAGGACGCAAGCTAATCATGAAGAAATGAATTTTCATTTCTCATGTCCTCATACTGCTTTATCTGTTCTATTGCTTGATGAAATTAATCTGATGAAATTGATATCATATTCTTCACTGATGAGGTATACGAGTTCGTAAGTTGCACTAATTCATCTGCAGGATGATCAACCCAAAGCCACTGAGTGGGTCCTCGATAGTGGATGTACAAATCACATGACTGGTGATAGGAGCTTATTGATGGACTCTGCTTTATCTCCATCACATCTGAAGCATATCACCTACGCTGACAAAGGCAAAATCAAGGTATTGGGTATAGGTAAGGTTGCAATTCAAAGGATCGACACATGGACAAAGTCATGCTTGTCAAGTCCTTAGGGTTCAACCTCATGTCTGTCTCAATGCTTTGTGATCTTGATATGGTTGTTGTCTTTGGCAAGTATCATTGTGTTGTGATCATGGAAGCTGACAATTCCAAAGTCTTCCAAGGCTTTAGGAGAGGAGATTTGTATATTGTTGATTTCTCTACAGGACCACAACCTGCTACTTGTCTACTTGCAAAAGCTTCAAAAGGTTGGCTATGGCATCGACGACTTGGTCATGCTAGCATGAGGAATCTGCACACGCTCGCGAAGAAGAAGCATGCCATTGGCATTGAGAATGTCAAATTCCTCAAGGATCACTTGTGCGGAGCCTGTGAAGCTGGAAATATGACCAAGGCCAAGCATCCAACGAAGACTATCATGACTACTACTCGACCATTTGAATTGCTTCACATGGATCTCTTTGGCCCTACTCACTGTGCCACATTTACTAATGCTGCATCTTTATATGGCTTTGTCATTGTTGATGATTATTCTTGATATACATGGGTGCATATCATCACTTACAAAACTGAAGTGCAGGAAGTCTTCAAACGATTTTCCTCGAGGGCTTCAACCAACTTGGGTGTGAAGATCAAGCACATCAGAAGTGATAATGGATCTGAGTTCAAGAACACTGGTCTTGATGACTATCTTGATGAACTTGGTATTACTCATGAGTTATTTGCTCCTTATACTCCTCAGCAAAATGGCGTCGTGGAGCGCAAGAACAGGACTCTTGTTGAGATGGCCCGCATTATGCTTGATGAGTACAAGACGCCTCCTCGCTTCTGTCCTTAGGCAATTGATACTGCGTGCCACATCATCAACAGGGTATATCTTCACAAATTCTTCAAGAAGACTGCATAAGAACTCCTCACTGACAAGAAACCCAATGTGAGTTATTTCAAAGTCTTCGGTGCTAAATGCTGGATTAGAGATCCTCATCACAGTTCTAAATTTGCACCAAAAGAACATGAAGGTTTTCCTCGAGGGCTTCAACCAACTTTAGTGGGCACTTTGCTTTTGTCTCTATCACAGAGCCCACCAAAGTAGATGAAGCATTTCTGGAGCCTGAGTGGATTCAAGCTATGCAAGAGGGATTACATCAATTCGAGCTCAACAACGTCTGGGAATTGGTCAAACGTCTAGATCCTTGCAAGCACAATATCATCGGCACAAAGTGGATCTACCGCAACAAGCAAGATGAAAATGGCCTTGTGGTGAGAAATAAGGCACACCTTGTAGCGCAAGGCTACACACAGGTTGGCAAGGCTACACACAGGTTGAAGGAATTGACTTCGATGAAACTTTTGCACCTGTTGCTAGACTTGAAGCTATTCGCATATTACTTGGTTATGTTAACCATCATGATATTGTCTTATATCAAATGGATGTGAAAAGTGCATTCCTCAATGGTAAGCTTGAGGAAGAGGTATATGTTGCTCAACCCCCAGGTTTCGAAGATCCAAAGCATCCTGACAAAGTCTTCAGACTCAATAAGGCCCTCTATGGCCTCAAGAAGGCCCCTCGGGCGTGGTATGATACTTTGAAGGAATTCCTCATGAAGAAAGGCCTAAAACCCAGTTCACTTGACCCAACTCTTTTCACTAAATCTTATGGTGAATTGTTTGTGTGCCAAATTTATGTTGATGATATCATTTTCGGCTGTACTGACCAACGTTACAGTGATGAATTTGCCTATATGAGTGTGAAGAATATCAAATGTCTATGATGGGAGAACTGAAATTCTTCTTAGGTCTTCAAATTCATCAACAGCGCAATGACATATTCATATCTCAGAAGAAATACCTCAAGGATGTACTGAGGAAATTTGGCATGCAAGATTGCAAAGGAGTGAAAATCCCTATGCCCACAAATGGCCATCTATGCACTGATGAAAATGGTACTGACTTCGATCAAAAGGTATACCGCTCCATGATTGGTTCTTTACTGTACTTATGTCCATCTAGGCCAGATATTATGCTTAGTGTTTGCATGTGTGCCCGATTTCAAGCTACACCGAAGGAATCACACCATAAGGCTGTGAAGCATATTCTTCGATATCTAGCTCACACACCAACACTTGGATTATGGTACCCTAAGGGCTCGGCTTTTGATCTCATTGGATTTTCAGACTCTGACTATGCTGGTGATCGTGTGGCCCGCAAGTCAACATCTGGCACATGCCATTTCCTCGGACGATCCTTGGTCTATTGGTCCTCGAAGAAACAGAATTGTGTATCACTGTCTACTGCTGAAGCTGAGTACATTTCTGTTGGTTCTTGCTGTGCTCAACTGCTGTGGATGAAGCAAACTCCCAAGGACTATGGCGTCAACTCAAAGAATGTGCCACTCTACTGTGACAATCAGAGTGCCATCAAGATTGCTCATAACCCAATTCAGCACTCGAAGACAAAGCACATTCAGATTCGTCATCATTTTCTTCGTGATCATGTGTTGAAGGGCGACATCTCTATTGAGCATGTGAAGACTGAAGAATAGCTAGCCGATATCTTCACTAAGCCCTTGGATGAGAAGAGATTTAACAAGTTGCGGTGTGAGCTAAATATCCTAGAATCTTCGAATGTTCTTTGAAAAGGACACTCATCCTAACACTTATGCAAAATTGATGACTTAGATGTGCAACACATGAAGAAACGTTTTTCTTCAATCAATGAAGACTAACACTCTAAGTGTGAAGAAATTAACAAAAATTTTGATTCTCAGAACCCTACGACAATTGTACGCGGTGTTTGAAATCATCATTCTTATACGGTGGGTCACGCCACCACCAGAAGTTGAAAAATCCTCAATCTGAGTTTTTCCTCACTTTGAAATTCCTCAGTTGTTCTTCAACTTGCATTGTCTTCAATCTTTCCATCGTTTTTTCTTCATTGGCTATATATACATATGTAAATTTATGTCCTCTACAGCATTCACCTATTGCTATTTCTTCAAGTTGCTTGCTCTGCTAAGTGAATGTGATCGGACCCTTTCCCCCTCTATGCTAAAATCAACCTAGTCTATTCACAAATTCTTCATGTGCGTTCTATTTGAAACTCGTTCAAAATCTTCTCTGTATCCTTGTCAGCTGAAGAAATTGCGAACGGAACTTTAAACTTATCTTATCTGAATTTTCGGCTTTTGCCGCTCAAACTGTTACACATTCCATGATAATACTTATCCTTTTCACCCACGATCACACACAATCATCACCTCTCAGTACATGGGTGACGCATGTCACACGAATGAGAAGGGTCAGGGGCACGTTCGTCCAGTTTCCTCGGGCGAGCAGTTTTTCACTTCGGCTATAAATACCCCTATCCCTTCCTCACTTCCTTTTTACTCTGCTCGACCTCACTCCCTCGCTCAAGCTCTCAAACCCTAGCGCCGCCACTACTTCCATCGTCGTCGGTGAGGAAGAGCTTCATTGCCTCGACCTCATCGCCGCCGTAGTCACGCTGGCCGCGGATTTCTTCACTCCGCCGCCGCCGTAGTTGTCTTCCTCTGCCAAGTTAGGGCGTGGAAGATCTGAACCGACGAGCTTCACACCTACACTTCCCAGTTCATCGTGTTCTTCGTCCAGGGTAATTAAAAGTTACTTTTACTGCCCTCTTTGATTCAAATGTTTTCTGCAAAATCTTCAAAAGATGTTTATTACTCAAATCTTCACACACTGGACACCTCCCATAACATCTATTCTTGATCTGTTTCCCTAAGCAACATTTTTCTTCAAGATTCCTCAATTGTGTGGATTTTTCAATCTGTACAACTCTGGAACCTAAGTCAAAGAACGCTTAGTGAAATTCTTCAAGACTCAACTGGTCAAATTCCTCAAACTTGTTCTTATTGCAAAACCTTCTGAGAACACATATGACCTCTCCAAATTCCTTGCAACTATACTCTGTTCATAGGTACACATGTCTGCTGTTGAATCACTAGGTTCTCATCAACTTAACTCATTTGCAGTGTTCCTTGAAGAAAAGTTGCACACCTCTTCAGAGAATTCCATTGCTCAAATTCCTTAGCTGAAGAAAATGGCTGACGGTAAGAAGCCACAGAAGGGAGGAAAGAGACTTGAGGTTAATACTGCTTTCGAGATTCCTGATGACATATACAAGGATTATTGCACTCTTGATGAGGCCAAATTTGGCAAGGAGGACAAAAATCAGCGCAAGGTGCGCATACAAAGGATAGAAAGGAGATAGGCACGGGAATGGAGGGAGTACATATATGTTACTCCAAGTATATGAAGAAATTCTCTCTTAATCCTCCATGCCCAAGACCTCCATTGGCACCTGACCAAGAAGATGATCCCACGAGCCTCAAGCGTGGTGAGGACTATCCTGATGAATGGGCCAAGCGCTAGGCCAAGCTAGCCAAAGTAGCTAAGAAAGTAGTGAGGAAATTTAATGAAGACTCTACTACTGCTGCTACCACTGCCAAGGCCTCTGCAAGCAAGCCAAAGAAGGCCATGGAAAAGAAGCCTGCTCATAAGCCAAATGCTTCACTCCCAATGCCCTCACGGCCAAGTTCCTCAGCAATGCTATCAAGGCCAGATTCTTCAAAGCCCTCACGGCCAATTCCTCAAGCTGCTCCAGCTCCTCCAAAGTCCTCAGCTCCCCCGTCAAAATCCTCAGCACCTGTGCATATCGCCACGTGCCAAAGGACAACAGGCATCTCTATTGCCTCAGGAGCTTCTTCTAGTTCTTCAGCTGCACCCAATTCATCAACTGGCCCCTCTCTACTGAAGACAAAGGCCACTGCTGGATGAGGCTCTCGACCAAGTCCTCACAAGAAGAAGGTCGCCTTTCAAGTACCGTCCGGTGATGACGAAGCTGATGATGAGGAACTTGCCGAAATATTCAGAGACAGGCAGCCGAGGGCCGCTAGAGCCAAAGGCAGCAATGTTCCATTGATACTGGATCCAAAGTTGACCCTCGACTTCATCGACCTATGGCACAAGGATCCCAACACACCTTTGCCGGAGATGAACCTCACTCCTGGTCAAAGTCATGTGCTGACTCACTTCATTGACAAAGAGAAATGGACATATGAACAGGGGAGGAAGGTGAAGAAAGCGCAGTACAAGAAAGAGCGCTTTCTGAAGCAAAACGTTCTGAAGCTTTCACCTGAAGATCTTGTTGCTCTTCAATCTGAGATCAAGCAACTAAGTGATGAATTTGATTGCTACTATGCTGACTAGCTTGGTGTCAAAGTCAGATTTGTCAAGATAACTGAGAAGTTCACTTCCAATGTTGCACCCCCAACGCAACAAGAAAATCCTCGGGCTGAGGCATCTGCTCAGCCTACTGAAGAGCATGCCAGCACCACTGATGAAAATCAGGCTGCTGAAGATTCACACAGTACCAGGACTGATGACTGCATTCCAGCCGTTGAAGATATTGCCAGGGCACCCACTAGTGGTGCGCCTGAAGAAAATGAAGAAGTCAGGGCAATTGCATCAGTTGTGCCTGAAGTTGTTGAACCAAATTCCTCTGCTCCTCCTGCACCTACCCCAACTCCGATCCTTCCATCTATATCAGATGTGAAGAAGACCAAGGCTGCAGAGCATGCGGCTATGAAGAAAAGGAAGGCATCAACTGCATCAGATTCTTCAGCTCCGAAGAAGATGAAGCCGCTAACTAGCTCTTTTGACAATCCAATTGATGTTGTTCCTGTCTCATCCATGCCATCAAAGGACCTTATTCCTTTTGATGAAGAATATGAGATCCCAAGTGGACCTGATGATGACATTCCTTCTGCTGCTTCTTCAGAGCAGTTGGATGAAGAAATTGAAGCGGATGCAATCCCTTCAACCCCAATAGTCTCATTGCCCATGCCTCAGTTCACTGCTGAAGAGGACGGCGTTGAAGAAAAGAATGAAGAAGAAGATGTGGACATTGGATGCACAACTCCAATGTTGAACGATAACTTTTGGGAAAGTCAGCACCCCAATTCTCCTCTGTTCACACCCCTGCAACAAATTCCTCAGTCCCCTGTAACCACTGAAGTTCAAATGGGATCTGAAGAACCTCATGCCACACCGTCTATCCATGAAGAGATTCCAGCCACTAGTGCTAAAGAAAATGTTAATGAAGAATTGAAGACTCAGGCTGTCACTGAATAAGAAGCTGAAATTCCTCAGCCAGTGGATCCTGAGATTGCGATTCCTGAGGTGGTGATGCAATTGACCGATACCCCTCAGCCCAAGCCAAAGGATCCCTTGAAGAAACAGAAATTCAAGGTGATGACTTCTTCGGCGAGCATGTGTTCTTCACAGACTATAACCCTTATGACTCTGCTCGTCTTAGAAGGAAGCGCTTCTGGACTGCCAGCCAAGCAAACTTTTATTCTTCACTCCTCGTCAACAAGGACAAAGTCTTCGACCATGTGCATATTCCTCACGTGGACATGGAATCACTGCCTTGCTTCACCCCAGTCCTCAGTGTGCTTCATGATGCAGGACTACTCAACTTCTGCATGGATATTTGCGATTGGAATGAAGAGCTCATTCTTCAATTCTATGCAACTCTGCATATCACAGGCGATGCTGACGATGTGAACTCTTGGGTTTTGGACTGGATGACAGAAAACACACATTTCAAAGCACCGGCCTCTGAATTACTTCATGCCTTCCCTGTCGGTCCTCCCCTTGAAGGTGCTCATTGCATCTATCATGAACCTGAATTCACTGCCCATTACATACAAGTGTTAATGAAGCCTCTGAAGCCAGGTCAAGCTCCAAGGACCAAATTCCTCATGAAGGAGTTGATGTTTGTGCCTAGAACTGTCTATCGCATTCTGAAAAAGACAATGAGTCGAATCGAAGGCCACGATTCAAATGATGAAGAAGTTGTTGGCATCATGAAGAATCTGCTATTCAATATCATTCATGGCATTCCTATCAACTATCATGATTTCTTCATGAGGACTCTGGCAAATGTTGCCCTCTCTCCATTTGAGTTGAAGCCTTATCCTCCCTGGATTATGAGATTCCTCAGAACAAGGTCTTCACTCAACTACAAGGCTGATTTTAAGAATCATGTCAGTTACCTGCCTCCTATAGAAGTCCTCAAGCGGACATTTTCCTCATCTGATGAAAAGGGCAAAGCTACTGCAATTATTGATGAAGGCATCCGTCCATTGGATGGTCAGTTTTGCAAAGCTGCATCTTACTCCACCAATGATGTTTCTGCAGCTAATGCATTAAAGCCAAATCCTCAAGCAACAACTCCCCGGGTGATGACTGGCCATGAGCTTCTTCTTAGTCTTCACCAGAAGGTGGATCGAAACCACAAATGGGTTAAGCGTCAGTTTGGTTCTATTCTTCACAACATGACTGCTACACACAATGCAGTGAAGAAAACCCATTACTACCTCCATGAAGTCTTTGGTCGCACCTGGGCTGTTTTGTCACATCTTTATGGTGAAGATGATCTGAAGCAAATGGGTTTCAAGAAGCACTTTGAATGGTCTTAGCTGCCACCGGCGAAGAAATTCAAGAAGACTAAAATTCCTTCCTTGGTGGCCAGCTCATATTCTTCATCACGCGAAACCGATGAGCACGAAGACTTGGACGACGCTGCGGCGGGCCCTACAACAACAAACGACCCCAACAACGCTGGCGCTCCTCCTTCAACTTGATATTCTTCAAGGGCGTTAGTCCTCATTTTTCATCCCTTTTAGTCATTTGATGACAAAGGGGGAGAAATTTGAGTTAGTCTTCAAGCGGGTCTACTTATATGGGCGTTTTTTCTAAGTTAAAACTCTCGTTCGTCCGAGACTTTATTCGATCGAGTTGTAAACTTAAACTCTATGGTGGTCTGATGCTTTTGCTGAGTTTTTCTGCATGCTTATTCCTCATTAATTTTAATGCATGCATGCTGAATTACATTAGTCACCATATTTCTTCGTCATTTCTAATTCTTCATATTATATGTTAAATGCGTGTATGGATTACAAGATATAGGGGGAGATCTCCATGATTCTACTCTTCAAAGTGTGCATTGCCTCAAAAGCAAATTCCTCACTATGCACATCTTCAGGGGGAGTTCTTCTATATATTGCAATCAAATTCCTGAATATTAGTATTTACACTTCATATGTTTATCCCCATTGAAAACTTAACCTATATCGTCATCAATCACCAAAAAGGGGGAGATTGTAAGTGCATATAGTGCCCCTTAGCAATTTTGGTGTATTGAAGACTTATAGGTTAAGGGACTGATGCATTTGTGAGTATACACAGGTCTATAAGTCTATGAGGAGTTTGATATTTACAGAGAAAGTCGACCCCTAAAAATGAAGTTCTTCGACTGAAGACTTTGGATTTCTGAAGACTTTGAATTGAAAGTGAAGAAATTGGTGTGATCCTGAAGACTTGGTATTCATTCGAGGAACATGAAGCATGAAGACTTTTGTTTTGTAGTTTCATTTTATGTTTCTTGAGTCATAGGAAACACCGTACTGTTAAAGGGGGTCGAGGAAATACTAAGGAAAAATTTCCAAGTGATGCTCAACTCAAATCCTACAGCTACTAATCCCTTCGAGTGAAGCCATTGGAAATCTCATACAGCTCAGTCAATTTCTTCAGTGATAGAGGCAAAGTTCTTCTGGTCTCTGAGGAATTTGTTCTGACTAAGGAGTTAGGAATTCGCCAGTGTGGATTGCCTACACAGTGAGGAACATGATAGCCCCGAGGAATTTGATACTCAAAATTCCGACCGTTGCTGTGCTATGTGCTAGCTGTCCCAAAATATCTACCCACCTAACGGTCATATCATTGAAGGGCATTTATGCCTTATCATGTCGGGCTGCTCCCTAGGCTATAAATAGCCGCCCCTAAAACCACTAGCTGGTCGGATGCTCCGAGAGAAACTGACACTTGTCATTTGAGAGCATCCCATCCTCCGAGGACTTTGAGTGAAAATCATCAAGTGAGGAAAACCCAAACCCAAACACCTTCAAACCCAAAGTGATTGAGCATCACTGAAGAGATTGATCCTGCGTGGATCCGACGCTTGTTACCTTTGAAGACTATGCATCTTCCAGACGGTTAGGCGTCATGGTCTAGAGCATCCAAGAGGAAATTGTGGATCGCCGAGTGACCGAGTCTGTGAAGGTTTGGAAGTCACCTGAAGACTTACCACGAGTGACTGGGCGAGGTCTGTGTGACCTTAGCTCAAGGGCAATACAGTGAGGACTAAGTGCCCTGAGCTGCGTGTTCAAGACTGGGTGTCCGGGACTGTGTGTCCTGAAGTTTAAATACCTAGCCGCCCTAACCAGACATACAACTGTCACAACAGTTGGAACTGGTCTACCAAATCATTGTCTTCACCGAGCTAACTGGTTACATTTCCTCAACCCTTCCATTTCCTCATTTCTGTGGTGTGTGCTTGTTCATATCTGTTTGAAGACTTTGACTCAAGACTTTCTCTATTTCCTCAGCTCAAATTTCTTCAGTCTGCTTGTCTTCATTCTGTTTATCTTGTGTTTATGCTTTCTGTACTCTGTGCTTGTTTTCATTTCATCATGAAGACCATGCTCATGCTCTGTTACGTTTACTTCTGAGTACTTATTCCGCTGCAAGTAGTTCTTCTCTTAGGAATTTCCTCACCCTGAAATTCCTCAGTGAAGAATTCATAAAAATCGCCTATTCACCCCCCTCTAGTCGACTTAACACACTTTCAAGGTGGCTATTGGGTGCCTGTTTCTCCAACTTTAGTTGAATCAGATTCAATGAACAGGGTTCTTTCTGAAGCTCAAAAGCAATCACTATACCGCGTTGTAGTTTTTTATGCATAGGTAAGAACGGTTCTTTCTCAGCCTGTAGCAGCCATGTAAAAGTTGCAACAACAAATTAGAGGACGTCTAACTTGTTTTTGCAGGGCATGTTGTGATGTGATATGGTCAAGATGTGATATAAATTGTTGTATGAGATGATCATGTTTTGTTAAAGTTATCGGCAACTAGCAGGAGCCTTATGGTTGTCTCTTCATTGCATAAGATGCAAGCGCCATATAATTGCTTTACATTATCGCTATGCGATAGCAATAGTTGCAAAAGCAATAGTTGGTGAGACGACCATGCGACGACAAGTTGATAGAGATCAAGATGATGGAGATCATGGTGTCATGCCGGTGACGATAGAGATCATGACAGTGTTTTGGAGATGGAGATCAAAGGCACAAGATGATGATGGCCATATCATGTCACATATTTTGATTGCATGTGATGTTTATCCTTTATGTATCTTATTTTTCTTAGTTCGGCGGTAGCATTATAAGATGATCTCTCACTGAATTTCAAGGTATAAGTGTTCTCCCTGAGTATGCACCATTGTGACAGTTTGTTGTGCCGAGACACCACGCGATGATCGGGTGTGATACTCTCTATGTTCACATACAACGGGTGCAAGCCAGTTTTGCACACGCGGAATACTCGGGTTAAACTTGACGAGCCTAGCATATGCAGATATGGCCTCAGAACACTAGAGACCGAAAGGTCGAGCGTGAATCATATAGTAGATATGATCAACATAGTGATGTTCACCATTGAAAACTACTCCATCTCACGTGATGATCGGGCATGGTTTAGTTGATTTTGATCACGTCATCATGTAGATGACTAGAGGGATGTCTATCTAAGTGGGAGTACTTAAGTAATATGATTAATTAAACTTTAATTTATCATGAACTTAGTCCTGATAGTATTTGCATAACTATGTTGTATATCAATAGCTCGTGATGTAGCTCCCCTTTTATTTTTGATATGTTTATATAGAAAAATAAGTTGAAAGATGATAATAGCAATGATTTGGACTGGGTCCATGATCTGAGGATTATCCTCATTGTTGCGCAGAAGAATTATGTCCTTGACGCACCGCTAGGTGAAATACCTATTGCAGGAGCAGATGAACACGTTATGAACGTTTGACAAAGATCGATATGATGACTACTTAATAGTTTAGTGCACCATGCTTTACGGCTTAGAACCGGGACTTCAAAAATGTTTTGAACGCCACAGAACATATAAGATGTTCTAAGAGTTGAAATTGGTATTTCATACTCATGCCCATGTCGAGAGGTATGCCACCTCTGACAGTACTTTTCCTACAAGGTGGAGGAGAATAGCTCAACCAGTGAGCATGTGCTCAGATTGTCTGGGTACTACAATTGCTTGAATCAAGTGGGAATTAATCTTCCGGATAAGATAGTAATTGATAAAGTTCTCTAATCACTATCACCAAGTTACTAGAACTTAGTGATGAACTATAATATGCAAGGGATGACGAAATTAATTCCCAAGCTCTTCGTGATGCTGAAATCGGTGAAGGTAAAAATCAAGAAATAGCATCAAGTGTTGATGGTTAACAAGACCACTAGTTTCAAGAAAAGGGCAATGGGAAACAAAGAGGAACTTCAAAGAAGAAAGGCAAGCAAGTTGCCACTCCCATGATGAAGCTCAAAGCTAGACCCAAGCCTGGAACTGAGTGCTTCTACTTCAAAGGAAATGATCACTGGAAGTGGAACTGCCCTAGATACTTGGCGGATAAGAAGGATGGCAAAGTGAACAAAAGAATATATTTGATATACATGTTATTGATATGTACTTTACTAGTGTTTATAACAACACCTCAATATTTGATACTGGTTCAGTTACTAAGAGTAGTAACTCGAAACGGGAGTTGCAAAATGAACAGAGACTAGTTAAGGGCAAGGTGATGATGTGAGTTGGAAGTGATTCCAAGGTTGATAAGATCACCATCGCACACTCCCTTTACCTTCGGGATTAGTGTTGAACCTAAAATAAATGTTATTTGGTGTTTGCGTAAAGCATAATATGATTGGATCATGTTTATTGCAATACGGTTATTCATTTAAGTCAAGGATAATTGTTATTCTGTTTACATGAATAAAACCTTCTGACGTCATACACCCAAGGTGAATGGTTTATTGACTCTCAATCGTAGTAATACACATATTCATAATATTGAAGCCAAAAGATGCAAAGTTAATAATGATAGTGCAACTTATATGTGGCACTGCCGTTTAGGTCATATTGGTGTAAAACACATGAAGAAACTCCATGCTTATGGGCTTTTGGAATCACTTGATTATGAATCATTTGATGCTTGCGAACCATGCCTTGTGGGCAAGATGACTAAAACTTCATTCTCCGGGACAATGGAGCAAGCAACTGACTTATTGGAAATAATACATACTGATGTATGCAATCCGATGAGTGTTGAGGCTCGCGGCGGGTATCGTTATTTTCTGATCTTCACAGATGATTTGAGCAAATATGGGTATGTCTACTTGATGAAACATAAGTCTGAAACATTTGAAAAGTTCAAAGAATTTTAGAGTGAAGTGGAAAATCATCGTAACAAGAAAATAAAGTTTCTGCGATCTGATCGTGGAGTAGAATATTTGAGTTACGAGTTTGGTCTTCATTTGAAACAATGCGGAATAGTGTCGTAACTCACGCCACCTGGAACACCACAGCGTAATGGTGTGTCCGAACATCATAACCGTACTTTATTAGATATGGTGCAATATATGATGTCTCTTACCGATTTATCACTATCGTTTTGGGGTTATTCATTAGAGACAGCTGCAGTCATGTTAAATAGGGCACCATCTAAATCCGTTGAGACGACACCATATGAACTGTGGTTTAGCAAGAAACCTAAGCTATCGTTTCTTAAAGTTTGGGGCTATGATGCTTATGTGAAAAGTTTCAACCAGATGAGCTCGAACCCAAATCGGAGAAATGCATCTTCATAGGATACCCAAAGGAAACTATTGGGTACACCTTCTATCACAGATCCGAAGGCAAGATATTCGTTGCTAAGAATGGATCCTTTCTAGAGAAGTTTCTCTCAAAAGAAGTGATTGGGAGGAATGTAAAACTTGATGAGATAATTGTACCTTCTCCCGAATTGGAAAGTAGTTCATCACAAAAATCAGTTCTAGTGATTCCTACATCAATTAGTGAGGAAGTTAATGATGATGATCATGAAACTTCAGATCGGGTTACTACTGAACCTCGTATGTCAACCAGAATACATTTCGCACTAGAGTGGTACGGTAATCCTGTTCTGAAGGTCATGTTACTTGACCATGACGAACCTACGAACTATGAGAAAGCGATGATGAGCCCAGATTCTGCGAAATGGCTTGAAGCCATGAAATCTGAGATGAGATCCATGTATTAGAACAAAGTATGGACTTTGATTGACTTGCCCGTTGATCGGTGAGCCATTAAGAATAAATGGATTTTCAAGAGGAAGACGGACACTGATATTAGTGTTACTATCTACAAAGCTCAAATTGTCGCAAAAGGTTTTCGACAAGTTCAAGATGTTGACTACGATGAGATTTTCTCACTCGTAGCGATGCTTAAGTCTGTCCAAATCATGTTAGCATCTGCCACATTTTATGAAATCTGGCAAATGGATATCAAAACTGCATTCCTTAATGGATTTCTTAAAGAAGAGTTGTATATGATGCAACAAGAAGGTTTTGTCAATCCTAAAGGTGCTAACGAAGTGTGCAAGCTCCAGCGATCCATCTATAGACTGGTGCAACCATCTCAGACTTGGAATATATACTTTGATAAAGTGATCAAAGCATATGGTTTTATACAGACTTGTTGTGAAGCCTGTATTTACAAGAAAGTGAGTGGGAGCACTACAACATTTCTGATAAGTATATGTGAATGATATATTGTTGATCGGAAATAATGTAGAATTTTTTGGAAAGCATAAAGGAGTGTTTGAAAAGAGTTTTTCAAAGAAAGACCTCGATGAAGCTACTTACATATTAAGCATCAACATCTATAGAGATAGATCAAGACGCTTGATATATTTTCAATGAGTACATACCTTGACAAGATTTTGAAGTAGTTCAAAATGGAAAAGTCAAAGAAGGAGTTCTTGCCTATGTTGCAAGGTGTGAAGTTGTGTAAAGACTCAATACCCGACCACGGCAGAAATAGAAAGAGAATGAAAAGGCATTCCCTATGCCTCAGTCATAGGTTCTATAAAGTATGATATGCTATGTACCAGACCTATTGTGTACCTCACCATATGTTTGGCAAGAGGGTACAATAGTGATCTAAGAGCGGATCACTGGACAGCGGTCAAAAATATCCTTAGTGGAATAAGGAAATGTTTCTCCGTTATGTAGGTGATAAAGAGTTCGTCGTAAAGAGTTACGTTGATACAAGCTTTGACACCGATCTGGATGATTCTAAGTCTCGATCTAGATACATATCGAAAGTGGGAGCAATTAGCTAGAGTAGCTTTGTGCAAAGCATTGTAGACATAGAAAATTTGCAAAATACATACAGCTCTGAATGTGGCAGACCCGTTGACTAAATTTCTCTCACGAGCAAAACATCATCAGCGGTGTTAGAATCATTACAATGTAATCTAGATTATTGACTCTAGTGCAAGTGGGATACTGAAGGAAATATGCCCTAGAGGCAATAATAAAGTTGTTATTTATATTTTCCTTATATCATGATAAATGTTTATTATTCATGCTAGAATTGTATTAATCAGAAACTTAGTGCATGTGTGAATACATAGACAAACAGAGTGTCACTAGTTTGCCTCTACTTGACTAGCTCATTGAATCAATGATGGTTATGTTTCCTAACCATAGACATGAGTTGTCATTTGATTAACGGGATCACATCATTAAAGAATGATGTGATTGACTTGACCAATCCGTTATCTTAGCATGATGATCATTTAGTTTGTTGCTATTGCTTTCTTCATAACTTATACATGTTCCTATGACTATGAGATCACGCAACTCCCGAATACCGGAGGAACACTTTGTGTGCTACCAAACATCACAACGTAACTGGGTGATTATAAAGGTGCTCTACAGGTGTCTCCGATGGTGTTTGTTGAGTTGGCATAGATCGATATTAGGATTTGTCACTCCGATTGTCGGAGAGGTATCTCTGGGCCCTCTCGGTAATGTACATCACTATAAGCCTTGCAAGCAATGTAGCTAATGAGATAGTTACGGGATGTAGCATTATGGAATGACTAAAGAGACTTGCCGGTAATGATATTGAACTATGTATTGAGATACCGACGATCAAATCACGGGCAAGTAACATACTGATGGCAAAGGGAACAACGTATATCGTTATGCAGTTTGACCGATAGAGATCTTTGTAGAATATGTTGGAACCAATATGAGCATTCAGGTTCCACTATTGGTTATTGACCAGAGACGTGTCTCGGTCATGTCTACATAGTTCTCGAACCCGTAGGGTCCGCACGCTTAACATTCGGTGACGATCGTATTATGATTTTATGTGTTTTGATGTACCGAAGGTAGTTCGGAGTACCGGATATGATCACGGACATGATGAGGAGTCTGGAAATGGTCTAGAAACAAAGATTAATATATTGGACGACTATATTTGGACATCGGAATGGTTCCAGGTGAGATCGGGCATTTACCGATGTACCGGGAGGTTACCAAAACCCCCCGGGAGGTATATGGGCCTTATTGGGCCATAGTGGGAGAGAGGAGAAGGTATCAAAGGAGGGGGCGCCCCCCCAAGCCCAATCCGAATTGGGACGGGGCACCCCATAGACACACAAGTTGATCATTGATCTCTTAGCCGTGTGCGGTGCCCCCCTCCACCATAATTCGCCTCGTTCATATCGTAGCGGTACTTAGGCAAAGCCCTGTTCTGGTAGCATCATCATCACCGTCATCACGCCGTTGTGCTGACTAATCTCTCCCTCGACACTCGAATGGATCGTGAGTTCATGGGACGTCACCGAGCCGAACGTGTGCAGACCGCGGAGGTGCCTGATACGTCCATTTTACATCAGGCTTTTATATCGATATTTATTGCATTATGGGCTGTTATTACACATTATGTCACAATACTTATGCCTATTCTCTCTTATTTTACAAGGTCTACATGAAGAGGGAGAATGGCGGCAGATGGGACTCTGGGCTGGAAAAGGAGCAAATATTAGAGACCTATTGTGCACAGCTCCAAAAGTCCTGAAACTTCACGGAAGTTATTTCCAGAATATATAAAAATACTGAGCGCAAGAAGTTCTAGAGGGGGGCCACACCCTGGCCACGAGGGTGGGGGCGCGCCCTACCCCTGGGCGCGCCCCCTGCCTCGTGGGCCCCCTGGTGGCCCTCCGATGCCCATCTTTCGCTATATGGAGTCTTTCATCGAGGAAAAAATCATAAGCAAGCTTTTCGGACGAGACTCTGCTGCCACGAGGCGGAACCTTGGCGGAACCAATCTAGGGCTCTAGCGGAGCCGTTCTGCCGGGGAAACTTCCCTCCGGGAGGGGGAAATCATCACCATCGTCGTTACCAACGATCCTCTCATCGGGAGGGCGTCAATCTCCATCAACATCTTCACCAACACCATCTCATCTCAAACCCTTGTTCATCTCTTGTATCCAATCTTTGTATCCAAACCTCAGATTGGTACCTGTGGGTTGCTAGTAGTGTTGATTACTCCTTGTAGTTGATGCTAGTTGGTTTACTTGGTGGAAGATTATATTTTCAGATCCATTATGCATATTAATACCCCTCTTATTATGAACATGAATATGCTTTGTGAGTAGTTACGTTTGTTCCGGAGGACATGGGAGAAGTCTTGCTATTAGTAGTCATGTGAATTTGGTATTCATTCGATATTTTGATGAGATGTATGTTGTCATCCCTCTAGTGGTGTCATGTGAACGTCGACTACATGACACTTCACCATTGTTTGGGCCTAGAGGGAGGCATTGGGAAGTAATAAGTAGATGATGGGTTGCTAGAGTGACAGAAGCTTAAACCCTAGTTTATGCGTTGCTTCGTAAGGGGCTGATTTGGATCCATATGTTTCATGCTATGGTTAGGTTTACCTTAATACTTCTGTTGTAGTTGCGGATTCTTGCAATAGGGGTTAATGATAAGTAGGATGCTTGTACAAGTAAGAATAGTACCCAAGCACCGGTCCACCCACATATCAGATTATCAAAGTACCGAACGCGAATCATTTGATCGTGATGAAAACTAGCTTGACGATAATTCCCATGTGTCCTCGGGAGCGCTTTAAATCATATAAGAGATTGTCCAGGCTTGTCCTTTGCTACAAGAAGAATTGGGCCATCTTGCTGCACCTTATTTACCATTATTACTTGCTACTCGTTACAAATTACCTTATCACAAAACTATCTGTTACCGATAATTTCAGTGCTTGCAGAGAATACCTTACTGAAAATTGCTTATCATTTCCTTCTGCTCCTCGTTGGGTTCGACACTCTTACTTATCGAAAAGCGACGATAGATCCCATACACTTGTGGGTCATCAAGACACTGTTCTAGCGCCGTTGCCGGGGAGTGAAGCACCTTTGGTAGGTGGAATTTGGTAAGGAAAAATCTATATAGTGTGCTGAAATTTACTATCACTTGTTACTATGGAAAGTAATCCTTCGAGGGGCTTGTTCAGGGTATCTTCACCCCGACCGGTAGAGCAAATAGTTGCTCCTCAACCTACTCAACCTACTGAAAATGAAAATGTTTACTTTGAAATTCCTTCGGGTATGATAGAGAAACTGCTAGCTAATCCTTTTGCATGAAATGGAACATTGCATCCTGACTTACACTTAATCTATGTGGATGAAGTTTGTGGATTATTTAAGCTTGCAGGTATGCCCGATGATGTTATCAATAAGAAGGTCTTCCCTTTATCTTTGAAGGGAGATTCATTGACATGGTATAGGCTATGTGATGATATGGGATCATGGGACTACAAATGGTAGAAATTGGAATTCCATCAGAAGTTTTATCCTATGCATCTTGTTCATCGTGATCATAATTATATATATAATTTTTGGCCTCGCGAAGGAGAAAGCATCGCTCAAGCTTGGGGAAGGCTTAAGTCAATGTTATATTCATGCCCCAATCATGAACTCTCAAGAGAAATGATTATTCAAAATTTTTATGCTCGGCTCTCTGACAACAATCGCTCCATGCTTGATACTTCTTGTACTGGTTCCTTTATGATGAAGACTATTGAATACAAATGGAATTTATTGGAGAGAATTAAATGCAACTCTGAAGATTGGGATCTCGATGAAGGTAAAGAGTCAGGTATAACACCTAAGTTTGATTGTGTTAAATCTTTTATGGATACCAATGTTTTCCGTAAATTTAGCACTAAATATGGACTTGACTCTGAGATAGTAGCTTCTTTCTGTGAATCCTTTGCTATACATGTTGATCTCCCTAAGGAGAAGTGGTTTAATATAATCCTCCCATTAAAGTAAAAGTAGTTGCACCTATTAGAGTTGAAGAAAAGACTATAACCTACAATGATCCTATTGTCCCTACTGCTTATGTTGAGAAACCACCTTTCCCTGTTAGAATAAAGAATCATGCTAAAGCTTCAACTATGGTCAACAAAAGTAATATTAAGACACCTAAACCCCCTGAGCAAGTTAAAGTTGAACCTAATGTTGCTATGGTTAAAGATCTCTTGGTCGATAATATTGATGGGCATGTTATTTACTTCTGTGATGAGACTTCTAGAATTGCTAAACCGGGTGCTAAGGATAAGCATAGACCTGTGGTAGGCATGCATGTTATTTCTATTAAAATAGGAGATCATTATTATCATGGCTTGTGTGATATCGGTGCTAGTGCCAGTGCAATACATATTTCCTTATACCACAAAATTATGCATGGTATTGCACCAGCTGAAATAGAAGGTATTGATGTTACCATTAAGCTTACTAATAGAGATACTATTTCGACAATTGGGATTGTTAGAGACATTGAAGTCTTGTGTGGGAAGGCTAAATATCCTGCTGATTTTCTTGTTCTTGGTTCCCCTCAAGATCGCTTTTGTCCCATTATATTTGGTAGACCCTTCTTACATACTGTCAATGCTAAGATAGACTGCAATAAGGATATTGTCTCTGTTGGTTTATGGGATATGTCTCATGAGTTTAATTTTGCTAAAATTCGTAGACAACCCCATGATAAAGAATTGCCTAGTAAATATGAAAATATTGGTCTTGCTTCTATTGCCGTGCCTTAGAACAATGCTTGCTAGACCATGAAAATGATATGTTTATGAATGAAAGAAGGGAAATAGATGAAGTATTCTTTAAACAGGGACCTATTCTGAAACTCAACTTGCCTGTTGAAATCCTAGGGTATCCTCCTCCACCCAAGGGTGATCCCGTGTTTGAGCTTAAACCATTACCTGATACTCTTAAATATGCTTATCTTGATGAAAAGAAAATATATCCTGTTATTATTAGTGCTAACCTTTCAGAGATGGAGGAAGAGAAATTATTGAAAACTCTGATGAAGCATCGTGCTGCTATTGGATATACTCTTGATGAACTTAAGGGCATTAGTCCCACTCTATGTCAACAAAAAATAAATTTGTTGGAAGACGCCAAACCATTTATTGATCATCAACGACGGCTGAATCCTAAGATGAAAGAAGTGGTAAGAAAGGAAATATTAAAGCTCCTTGAGGCAGGTATAATTTATCCCGTTGCTGATAGTCAGTGGGTAAGCCATGTCCATTGTGTCCCTAAGAAGGGAGGTATTACTGTTGTTCCTAATGATAAAGATGAATTGATTCCGCAAAGAATTATTACAGGTTATAGGATGTTAATTGATTTCCGCAAATTAAATAAGGCTACTAAAAAAAGATCATTACCCCTTGCCTTTTATTGTTCAAATGCTAGAAAGATTATCCAAACATACACATTTTTGCTTTCTAGATGGTTACTCTGGCTTCTCTCAGATACCTGTGTCAGCTGATGATCAATCAAAGACCACTTTTACTTGCCCTTTCGGTACTTTCGCTTATAGACATATGCCTTTTGGTTTATGTAATGCACCTGCTACCTTTCAAAGATGCATGATGGCTATATTTTCTGACTTTTGTGAAAAGATATGTGAGTTTTTCATGGACGATTTCTTCGTTTATGGATCCTCTTTTGATGATTGCTTAAGCAACCTTGATCAAGTTTTGCAGAGATGTGAAGAAACTAATGTTGTCTTGAATTGGGAGAAATGCCACTTTATGGTTAATGAAGGTATTGTCTTGGGACATAAAATTTCTGAAAGAGGTATTGAAGTTGACAAAGCTAAAGTTGATGCTATTGAAAAGATGCCATGTCCCAAGGACATTAAAGGTATAAGAAGCTTCCTCGGTCACACCGGTTTTTATAGGAGGTTCATTAAGGACTTCTCAAAAATTTCTCAGCCTCTGACTAATCTATTACAAAAAGATAATCCTTTTGTCTTTGATGATGATTGTGTAGAAGCATTTGAAATACTTAAGAAAGCATTGATTTCAGCACCTATTGTTCAGCCACCTGATGGGAATTTACCCTTTGAAATTATGTGTGATGCTAGTGATTATGCTGTAGGTGCTGTTCTAGGGCAAAGAGTTGATAAGAAATTAAATGTTATTCAATATGCTAGTAAAACTCTAGACAATGCCTAGAGAAATTATGCTACCACTGAAAAAGAATTTTTAGCAGTTCTATTTGCTTGTGATAAGTTCAGACCTTATATTGTTGATTCTAAAGTAACTATTCACACTGATCATGTTGCTATTAAATACCTTATGGAAAAGAAAGATGCTAAACCTAGACTTATTAGATGGGTTCTTCTGCTACAAGAATTTGATTTACATATTATTGATAGAAAGGGAGCTGAGAACCCCGTTGCAGACACCTTGTCTAGGTTAGAGAATGTTCTTGATGACCCACTACCTATTGATGATAGCTTTCCTGATGAACAATTAAATGTCATAAATGCTTATCGAACTGCTCCATGGTATGCTGATTATGCTAATTATATTGTTGCTAAATTTATACCACCTAGTTTCACATACCAGCAAAAGAAAAAGTTCTTCTATGATTTGAGACATTACTTTTGGGATGACCCACATCTTTATAAAGAAGGAATAGATGGTATTATTAGACATTGTGTACCTGAGCATGAACAAGAACATATCCTACGCAAGTGTCACTCCGAGGCTTATGGAGGACACCATGCTGGAGATAGAACTGCGCATAAGGTATTGCAATCCGGTTTTTATTGGCCTACTCTCTTCAAGGATGCCCGTAAGTTTGTCTTGTCTTGTTATGAATGTCAAAGAATTGGTAATATTAGTAGACATCAAGAAATGCCTATGAATTATTCACTTGTTATTGAACCATTTGATGTTTGGGGCTTTGACTATATGGGACCTGAGACATACTCCTCTAACGGGTATACAGTCTAGTGGTCGAGTAGAATTGAGTAACAGAGAGCTCAAATTAATTTTGCAAAAGACTGTTAATAGATCTAGAAAGAATTGGTCCAAGAAACTTGATGATGCATTATGGGCCTATAGAACTGCATGTAAAAATCCTATGGCTATGTCTCCGTATAAAATGGTTTATGGTAAAGCATGTCACTTACCTCTTGAATTAGAACATAAGGCATATTGGGCCATTAAAGAGCTCAACTATGACTTCAAACTTGCCGGTGAGAATAGGTTATTTGACATTAGCTCACTTGATGAATGGAGAACCCAAGCTTATGAAAATGCCAAGCTGTTTAAAGAAAAAGTTAAAAGATGGCATGATAAAATGATACAAAAGCGTGAGTTCAATGTAGGTGATTATGTATTGCTATACAACTCTTGTTTAAGATTTTTTGCAGGCAAACATCTCTCTAAATGGGAAGGTCCTTACGTTATCGAGGAGGTCTATCGTTCCGGTGCCATAAAAATCAACAACTTCGAAGGCACAAATCTGAGGGTGGTGAACGGTCAAAGAATTAAACATTATATCTCAGGTAATCCTATAAATGTTGAAGTTAATATTATTGAAACCGTAACCCCGGAGGAATACATAAGGGACACTTTCCAGAATGTTTCAGACTCCTAAAAGGAATAGGTATGTGGTACGGTAAGAAACCGACTCCAAAACAGTTCTAATGGCAATATTTCCCGTTTTGGAATATTTAATAAAATAGGAAGATAAGAAGCAGTCTGGGAAGGACACGAGGCTTCCACGTGGGTGGGAGGCGCGCCCTACCCCCTGGGCGCGCCCCCTGCCTCGTGGGCACCTCATGTGCTCTCTGGACTCCGTTTTCTTGCAAGATACTTCTTTTGGTCGGTAAAAATTCATTATATAATCTCCCGAAGGTTTTGACCACCGTATCACACAAATATCTCCTGTCTTTGTTTCAAGCTGTCCTGATGCAGATTAGAGCAACATGTCGTCCCAGGATTCGGAAGGAGAAAGCTATGTGGTTGATTACCTTGCAGATCCTAAGGTCTATGGGGATGTGGAGCATTGTGGTTGGACTACGAAAGAAGAAGAGGACTATGAACCCAAGGGAAAGGAGGAGACGATCACAGAAGAAGATGAAGTCCCACTACCTCAACCCGGGGACATGCATGTCGAGTTCAAAAAGTCAAGCCTCCCGGGTAGTGTAAAGAAACCTAAGATCGAGTTTATCCCTTTTCACCTCTTGCAGGAAAACAAGCAGGAATTATGCAAAAAGATACTGAGCCTGGAGCACGAGATCGATGACCTAAGGGACCAAAATTCTGTCCTCAAGCGCAAATTAAGGAAGAAGCCTACACCATCAACAAAAACCATCACCTTCTTCACCAACAAAGAAGAACTGAGTATCTGGTATGGGCACTACCGTTGGCAACTTCCAAGCTTGGGGGAGTGCCCCGGTATCGTATCACCATCACTTTTATCTTTACCGTTTTTCTTAGTTCGATCCTTTTGGTAATATCTTGATCTAGTAGAATAAAGTTTTAGTATGATCTAGTTGTGAGTTTTTCTTTATGATCCCTCTATGTAATCGAGTCTATGAGCTATATAATAAAGATTAGTGTTGGGTCAAGGGCTTGATTATTTTGCTATGATCTTGAGGGAATAAAATAAAAAGAGAGAGAATAAAAAGAAACAAAGAGATCATATGGATCTTATGGAAAGTAATGAGCTCACATATAAAGAGTATGATGAATAAAAGTTGTTGAGAGTTGACAAACATAGTTTTGGTCATCGTTGCAATTAATAGGAAGTAATAAAGAAAGAGAGGTTCATGTATAAATATACTATCTTGGACATCTTTTATGATTGTGAGCACTCATTAAAGTATGACATGCTAAGAGTTGATGTTGGACAAGGAAGACAACGTAATGAGTTATGTTTTCTTACATCTGAGATAAATTATATTGTCATGGATCATCCAACATGTTGAGCTTGCCTTTCCCTCTCATGCTAGCCAATTTCTTCGCACCAAGTAGAGATACTACTTGTGCTTCCAAATATCCCTAAACCCAGTTTTGCCATGAGAGTCCACCATATGTACCTATGAATTGAGTAAGATCCTTCAAGTAAGTTGTCATCGGTGCAAGCAATAAATATTGCTGCCTAAATATGTATGACTTATTAGTGCGGAGAAAATAAGGTTTATACGATCTTCTGATATGGAAGAAATAAAAGCGACAGACTGCATAATAAAGGTCCATATCGCAAGTGGCAATATAAAGTGACGTTCTTTTGCATTAAGATTTCGTGCACCCAACCATAAAAGCGCATGACAACCTCTGCTTCCCTCTGCGAAGGGCCTATCTTTTAGTTTTATCTTCTACCTTACATAAGAGTCATAGTGATCTTTGAAGGAAATATGCCCTAGAGGCAATAATAAAGCTATTATTTATTTCCTTATATAATGATAAATGTTTATTATTCATGCTAGAATTGTATTAACCCCGAAACATAATACATGTGTGAATACATAGACAAACAGAGTGTGACTAGTATGCCTCTACTTGACTAGCTCGTTGATCAAAGATGGTTATGTTTCCTAACCATAGACATTAGTTGTCATTTGATTAACGGGATCACATCATTAGGAGAATGATGTGATTGACATGACCCATTCAATTATCTTAGCACCCGATCGTTTAGTATGTTGCTATTGCTTTCTTCATGACTTATACATGTTCCTATGACTATGAGATTATGCAACTCCCGTTTGCCGGAGGAACACTTTGTGTGCTACCAAACGTCACAATGTAACTGGGTGATTATAAAGGTGCTCTACAGGTGTCTCCGAAGGTACTTGTTGGGTTGGCATATTTCAAGATTAGGATTTGTCACTCCGATTGTCGGAGAGGTATCTCTGGGCCCACTCGGTAATGCACATCACTTAAGCCTTGCAAGCATTGCAACTAATGAGTTAGTTGCGGGATGATGTATTACGGAACGAGTAAAGAGACTTGCTGGTAATGAGATTGAACTAGGTATTGAGATACCGACGATCGAATCTCGGGCAAGTAACATACCGATGACAAAGGGAACAACGTATTTTGTTATGCGATTTGACCGATAAAGACCTTCGTAGAATATGTAGGAGCTAATATGAGCATCCAGGTTCCGCTATTGGTTATTAACCGGAGACGTGTCTCGGTCATGTCTACATAGTTCTCGAACCCGTAGGGTCCGCACGCTTAACACTACGATGACAGTTATATTATGAGTTTATATGTTTTGATGTACCGAAGGAGTTCAGAGTCCCAGATGAGATCGAGGACATGACGAGGAGTCTCGAAATGGTCAATACATAAAGATCGATATATTGGACGACTATATTCGGACTTCGGAAAGGTTCCGAGTGATTCGGGTATTTTTCGGAGTACCGGAGAGTTACGGGAATTCGCCGGAGAGTATATGGGCCTTATTGGGCCATACGGGAATAGAGGAGATAGTCCAAAAGGAAGGAGTCTTGCGCCCCCCTCTGGTCCGAATTGGACAAGGGGTGCATCCCCCTTTTCCTTCTCCCTCTCCTCCTGTTTCCTTCACTCCTACTCCAACAAGGAAAGGAGGAGTCCTACTCCCGGTGGGAGTAGGACTCCCCCCTTGGCGCGCCCTCCTCCTAGGCCGGCCGCCTCCCTCCTTGATCCTATATATACAGTGGCAGGGGGGCACCCTAGAGACACAACATTAGATTATTGATCTCTTAGCCGTGTGCGGTGCCCCCTCCACCATAGTCCACCTCGATAATACTGTAGCGGTGCTTAGGCGAAGCCCTGTATCGGTAGAACATCAACATCGTCACCACGCCGTTGTGCTGACGAAACTCTCCCTCAACACTCGGCTGGATCAGAGTTCGAGGGACGTCATCGGGCTGAACGTGTGCTGAACTCGGAGGTGTCGTACGTTCGGTACTTGATCGGCCGGATCGTGAAGACGTACGACTACATCAACCGCGTTGTGCTAACGCTTCCGCTTTCGGTCTACTAGGGTACGTGGACAACACTCTCCCCTCTCGTTGCTATGCATCACCATGATCTTGCGTGTGCGTAGGATTTTTTTGAAATTACTATGTTCCCCAACAGTGGCATCCGAGCCTGGTTTTATGCGTTGATGTAATATGCACGACTAGAACACAAGTGAGTTGTGGGTGATATAAGTCATACTGCTTACCAGCATGTCACACTTTGGTTCGGCGGTATTGTTGGATGAAGCGGCCCAGACCGACATTACGCGTACGCTTACGCAAGACTGGTTTTACCGCCGTGCTATGCACACAGGTGACTAGTGGGTGTCAGTTTCTCCAACTTTAGTTGAACCGAGTGTGGCTATGCCCAATCCTTGCGAAGTTTAAAACAGCACCAACTTGACACACTATCGTTGTGGTTTTGATGCGTAGGTAAGAACGGTTCTTGCTCAGCCCGTAGCAGCCACGTAAAACTTGCAACAACAAAGTAGAGGACATCTAACTTGTTTTTGCAGGGCATGTTGTGATGTGATATGGTCAAGATGTGATGAGATATAAGTTGTTGTATGAGATGATCATGTTTTGTTGAAGTTATCGTCAACAGGCAAAAGCCTTATGGTTATCTCTCTATTGCATAAGATGCAAGCGCCAAATAATTGCTTTACTTTATCGCTATGCGATAGCAATAGTTGCAAGAGCAATTGTTGGCAAGACAACCATGTGACGACACATTGATGTAGATCAAGATGATGGAGATCATGGTGTCATGCCGGTGACGATGGAGATCATGACGATACTTTGGAGATGGAGATCAAAGGCACAAGATGATGATGGCCATATCATGTCGCATATTTTGATTGCATTTGATGTTTATCTTTTATACATCTTATTTTGCTTAGTTCAACGGTAGCTTTTTAAGATGATCTCTCACTAATTATCAAGGTACAAGTGTTCTCCCTGAGTATGCACCGTTGCGAAAGTTCTTCGTGCTGAGACACCACGTGATGATCGGGTGTGATAGGCTCTACGTTCAAATACAACGGGTGCAAAACATTTGCACACACGGAATACTCAGGTTAAACTTGACGAGCCTAGCATATAACAGATATGGCCTCAGAACACGGAGACCGAAAGGTCGAGCGTGAATCATATAGTAGATATGATCAACATAGTGATGTTCACCATTGAAACTACTCCATCTCACGTGATGATCGGACATGTTTAGTTGATTTGGATCACGTGATCACATAGAGGATTAGAGGGATGTCTATCTAAGTGGGAGTTCTTAAGTAATATGATTAATTGAACTTTAAATTTATCATGAACTTAGTCCTGGTAGTATTAGCATATCTATGTTGTAGATCAATAGCTCGCGTTTAGCTCCCCTGTTTTATTTTTGATATGTTCCTAGAGAAAATTAAGTTGAAATATGTTAGTAGCAATGATGCGGATTGGATCCATGATCTGAGGATTATCCTCATTGCTGCACAAAAGAATTATGTCCTTAATGCACCACTAGGTGACAGACTTATTGCAGGAGCAGATGCAGACGTTATGAACGTTTGGCTAGCTCAATATGATGACTACTTGATAGTTTAGTGCACCATGCTTAACGGTTTAGAATCGGGGCTTCAAAGACGTTTTGAAGGCCATGGAGCATATAAGATGTTCCAAGAGTTGAAATTGGTATTTCATACTCATGCTCGTGTCGAGAGGTATGAGACCTCTGACAGTTCTTTGCCTAAAATATGGAGGAGAATAGCTCAGGCAGTGAGCATGTGCTCAGATTGTCTGGGTACTACAATCACTTGAATCAAGTGGGAGTTAATCTTCCAGATAAAATAGTGATTGACAGAATTCTCTAGTCACCATCACCAAGTTAGTAGAACTTCGTGATGAACTATGATATGCAAGGGATAACGGAAACGATTCCCAAGCTTTTCATGATGATGAAATCGATGAAGGTAGAAATCAAGAAAGAGCATCAAGTGTTGATGATTAACAAGACCACTAGTTTCAAGAAAAGGGCAAAGGGAAAGAAAGGGAACTTCAAGAAGAACGGCAAGCAAGTTGCTGCTCAAGTGAAGAAGCCCAAGTCTGGTCCTAACCTTGAGACTAAGTGCTTCTACTGCAAAGGGACTGGTCACTATAAGCGGAACTGCCCCAAGTATTTGGCGGATAAGAAGGATGGCAAAGTGAACAAAGGTATATTTGATATACAGATTATTGATGTGTATTTTACTAGTGTTCGTAGCAAACCCTCAGTATTTGATACTGGTTCAGTTGTTAAGAGTAGTAACTCGAAACGGGAGTTGCAGAATGAACAGAGACTAGTTAAGGGTGAAGTGATGATGTGTGTTGGAAGTGGTTCCAAGATTGATATGATCATCATCGCACACTCCCTATACTTTCGGGATTAGTGTTGAACCTAAATAAGTGTTATTTGGTGTTTGCGTTGAGCATGAATATGATTTGATCATGTTTATTGCAATACGGTTATTCATTTAAGTAAGAAAATAAATTGTTGATCTGTTTACATGAATCAAACCTTATATGGTTACACACCCAATAAAAATGGTTCGTTGGATCTCGATCATAGTGATACACATATTCATAATATTGAAACCAAAAAGATGCAAAGTTAATAATGATAGTGCAACTTATTTGTGGCACTGCCGTTTAGGTCATATTGGTGTAAAGCGTATGAAGAAACTCCATGCTGATGGACTTTTGGAATCACTTGATTATGAATCACTTGATGCTTGCGAACCATGCCTCATGGGCAAGATGACTAAGACTCTGTTCTCCGGAACAATGGAGCGAGCAACTGACTTATTGGAAATAATACATACTGATGTATGCGGTCCGATGAGTGTTAAGGCTCACGGCAAGTATCGTTATTTTCTGACCTTCAGAGATGATTTGAGCAGATATGGGTATATCTACTTAATGAAACACAAGTCTAAAACATTTGAAAAGTTCAAAGAATTTCAGAGTGAAGTGGAGAATCATCATAACAAGAAAATAAAAGTTTCTACGATATGATCGCAGAGGTAAACTATTTGAGCTAAGAGTTTGGCCTTCAGTTAAAACAATGTGAAATAGTTTCACTACTCATGCCACCTGGAACACCACAGTGTAATGGTGTGTCCGAACGACATAACCGTACTTTATTAGATATGGTGCGATCTATGATGTCTCTTACTGATCTACCACTATCGTTTTGGGGTTATGCATTAGAGACAGCTGCATTCACGTTAAATAGGGCACCATCTAAATCCATTGAGATGACACCGTATGAACTATGGTTTGGCAAGAAACCTAAGCTGTCATTTCTTAAAGTTTGAGGTTGCAATGCTTATGTGAAAAGGTTTCAACCTGATAAGCTCAAACCCAAATCGGAGAAGTGCGTCTTCATAGGATACCCAAAATAAAATGTTGAGTACACCTTCTATCAGAGATCCGAAGGCAAGATATTCGTTGCTGAGAATGGATCCTTTCTAGAGAAGGAGTTTCTCTCGAAAGAAGTGAGTGGGAGGAAAGTAGAACTTGATGAGGTAACTATACTTGCTCCCTTATTGGAAAGTAGTTCATCACAGAAATCTGTTCCTGTGACTGCTACACCAATTAGTGAGGAAGCTAATGATGATGATCATGTAACTTCAGATCAAGTTACTACCGAACCTTGTAGGTAAACCAGAGTGAGATCCGCACCAGAGTGGTACGGTAATCCTGTTCTGGAGGTCATGTTACTTGACCATGACGAGCCTACGAACTATGAGGAAGCGATGATGAGCCCAGATTCCGCGAAATGGCTTGAGGCCATGAAATCTGAGATGAGATCCATGTATGAGAACAAAGTATGGACTTTGATTGACTTGCCCAATGATCGGCGAGCCATTGAGATTAAATGGATCTTCAAGAGGAAGACGGACGCTGATAGTAGTGTTACTATCTACAAAGCTAGAATTGCCGCAAAAGGTTTTCGACAAGTTCAAGGTGTTGACTATGATGAGAGTTTCTCACTCGTATCTATGCTTAAGTCTGTCCGAATCATGTTAGCAATTGCCGCATTTTATGAAATCTGGCAAATGGATAAACAAAACTGCATTCTTGAATGGATTTATTAAAGAAGAGTTGTATATGATGCAACTAGAAGGTTTTGTCAATCCTAAAGGTACTAACAAAATATGCAAGCTCTAGCAATCCATCTATGGACTGGTGCAAGCATCTCGGAGTTGGAATATACACTTTGATAAGTTGATCAAAGCATATAGTTTTATACAGACTTGCGGTGAAGCCTGTATTTACAAGAAAGTGAGTGGGAGCACTACAGCATTTTTGATAAGTATATGTGAATGACATATTGTTGATCGGAGATAATGTAGAATTATTCTGCAAAGCATACAGGAATATTTGAAAGGAGTTTTTCAAAGAAAGACCTCGGTGAAGCTGCTTACATATTGAGCATCAAGATCTATAGAGATAGATCAAGACACTTGATAAGTTTTTCAATGAGTACATACCTTGACAAGATTTTGAAGTAGTTCAAAATGGAACAATTAAAGAAGGAGTTCTTGCTTGTGTTACAAGGTGTGTGGAGTAAGACTCGAACCCGACCACGGCAGAAGATAGAGAGAGAATGAAAGTCATTCATATGCCTCAGCCATAGGTTCTATAAACTATGCCTTGCTGTGTACCATACCTATTGTATACTCTGCCCTGAGTTTGGCAAGGGAGTACAATAGTGATCTAGGAGTAGATCACTGGACATTGGTCAAAATTATCCTTAGTGGAATAAGGATATGATTCTCGATTATGGAGATGACAAAAGGTTCGTCGTAAAGGGTTACGTCAATGCAAGTTTTGACACTGATCTAGATGACTCAAAGTCTTAATATGGATACATATTGAAAGTGGGAGCAATTAGCTAAAGTAGCTCCGTGCAGAGCATTGTTGACATAGAAATTTGCAAAATACATACGAATCTGAATATAGCAGACCCGTTGACTAAACTTCCCTCACAAGAAAAACATGATCACACCTTAGAACTCTTTGGGTATTAATCACATAGCAATGTGAACTAGATTATTGACTCTAGTAAACCCTTTGGGTGTTGGTCACATGACGATGTGAACTATGGGTGTTAATCACATGGTGATGTGAACTATTGATATTAAATCACATGGCGATGTGAACTAGATTATTGACTCTAGTGCAAGTGGGAGACTGAAGGAAATATGCCCTAGAGGCAATAATAAAGCTAATTATTTCCTTATATCATGATAAATGTTTATTATTCATGCTAGAATTGTATTAACCGGAAACATAATACATGTGTGAATACATAGACAAATAGAGTGTCACTAGTATGCCTCTACTTGACTAGCTCGTTCATCAAAGATGGTTATGTTTCCTAACCATAGACATGAGTTGTCATTTGATTAACGGGATCACATCATTAGGATAATGATGTGATTGACATGACCCATTCCATTAGCTTAGCACCCGATCGTTTTGTATGTCGCTATTGCTTTCTTCATGACTTATACATGTTCCTATGACTATGAGATTATGCAACCCCCGTTTGCTGGAGGAACACTTTGTGTGCTACCAAACGTCACAACGTAACTGGGTGATTATAAAGGTGCTCTACAGGTGTCTTCGAAGGTACTTGTTGGGTTGGCGTATTTCGAGATTAGGATTTGTCACTCTGATTGTCGGAGAGGTATCTCTGGGCCCACTCGGTAATGCACATCACTTAAGCCTTGCAAGCATTGCAACTAATGTGTTAGTTGCAGGATGATGTATTACGGAACGAGTAAAGAGACTTGCCGGTAACGAGATTGAACTAGGTATTGAGATACCGACGATCAAATCTCGGGCAAGTAACATACCGATGACAAAGGGAACAACGTATGTTGTTATGCGATCTGACCGATAAAGATCTTCGTAGAATATGGAGGAGCCAATATGAGCATCCAGGTTCCGCAATTGGTTATTGACTGGAGACGTTTCTCGGTCATGTCTACATAGTTCTCGAACTCGTAGGGTCCGCACGCTTAACGCTACGATGACATTTATATTATGAGTTTATATGTTTTGATGTACCGAAGGAGTTCGGAGTCCCGTATGAGATCGGGGACATGACGAGGAGTCTCGAAATGGTCGAGACGTAAAGATCGATATATTGGACGACTATATTCGGACTTCGGAAAGGTTCCGAGTGATCCGGATATTTTTCGGAGTATTGGAGAGTTACGGGAATTTGCCGGAGAGTATATGGGCCTTATTGGGCCATACGGGAATAGAGGAGATAGGCCAAAAGGAAGGAGTCTTGCACCCCCTCTGGTCCGAATTGGACAAGGGGTGCAGCCCCCTTTTCCTTCTCCCTCTCCTCATGTTTCCTTCACTCCTACTCCAACAAGGAAAGGAGGAGTCCTACTCCCGGTGGGAGTAGGACTCCCCCCTTGGCGCACCCTCCTCCTAGGTCGGCTGCCTCCCCCCTTGCTCCTTTATATACAGGGGCAGGGGGGCACCCGAGAGACACAACATTAGATCATTGATCTCTTAGCCGTGTGCGGTGCCCCCCTCCACCACAGTCCACCTCGATAATACTGTAGCGGTGCTTAGGCGAAGCCCTGTGTCGGTAGAACATCAACATCGTTACCACGCCGTCGTGCTGACGAAACTCTCCCTCAACACTCGGCTGGATCGGAGTTCGAGGGACGTCATCGGGCTGAACGTGTGCTAAACTCGGAGGTGTCGTACGTCCGGTACTTGATCGGTCAGATCGTGAAGACGTACGACTACATCAACCGCGCTGTGCTAACGCTTCCGCTTTCGGTCTACGAGGGTACGTGGACAACACTCTCCCCTCTCGTTGCTATGCATCACCATGATCTTGCGTGTGCGTAGGAATTTTTTTGAAATTACTATGTTCCCCAACAATCTTTCCCTTTCCTTTTTACATTTAATCCTTTGGCAAGCACAATGTGTTGGAAAGATCCTGATATATATAGCTAATTGGATGTGAGTCTTCATGAACTATTATTGTTTACATTACTCTTGAGGTAAAACATTGGGAGGCAAAACTATTAGCCCGTATCTTTCTCTGTGTCCGATTAAAACTTCATACCCATAAATATTGCGTGAGTGTTAGCTATTGTGAAAGATTAAAAGATGGTTGAGTATGTGGACTTGCTGAAAAGCTCTTATATTGATTCTTTCCTATGTTATGATAAATTACAATTGCCTCAATGACTGAGATTAGAGTTTGTTGGTTCTCAATGAAGTTTAAGATTCATACTTGAAATTGTGATTGAATTGTTACCTTAGCATAAGAGATCATATGACAATATATATATTATATATATGTTGCTATTCCAAGAATGATCATGATGCCCTCATGTCCGTATTTTATTTCTATCGACACCTCTATCTCTAAACATGTGGACATTTTTTCGATTTCGGCTTTCGCTTGAGCACAAGCGAGGTCTAAGCTTGGGGGAGTTGATACGTCCATTTTGCATCATGCTTTTATATCGATATTTATTGCATTATGGGCTGTTATTACACATTATGTCACAATACTTATGCCTATTCTCTTTTATTTTACAAGGTTTACATGAAGAGGGAGAATGCCGGCAGCTGGGATTCTGGGCTGGAAAAAGAGCAAATATTAGAGACCTATTCTGCACAGCTCCAAAAGTCCTAAAACTTTACGGAAGTTATTTCCAGAATATATAAAAAATACTGAGCGCAAGAAGTTCCAGAGGAGGGCCACACCCTGGCCACGAGGGTGGAGGCGCGCCTTACCCCCTGGGCGCGCCCCCTGCCTCGTGGGCCCCCTGGTGGCCCTCCGATGCCCATCTTTGGCTATATGGAGTCTTTTGTTGAGGAAAAAAAATCATAAGCAAGCTTTCGAGATGAGACTCCGCCACCACGAGGCATAACCTTGGCGGAACCAATCTAGGGCTCTGGGCTGTTCTGCCAAGGAAACTTCCCTCCGGGAGGGGAAATCATCACCATTGTCATCACCAACGATGCTCTCATCGGGAGGGGGTCAATTTCCATCAACATCTGCACCAGCACCATCTCATCTCAAACCCTAGTTCATCTCTTGTATCCAATCTTTGTATACAAACCTCGGATTGGTACCTGTGGGTTGCTAGTAGTGTTGATTACTCCTTGTAGTTGATGCTAGTTGGTTTACTTGGTGGAAGATTATATGTTCAGATCCATTATGCATATTAATACCCCTCTGATTATGAACATGAATATGCTTTGTGAGTAGTTACGTTTGTTCCCGAGGACATGGGAGAAGTCTTGCTATTATTAGTCATGTGAATTTGGTATTCGTTCGATATTTTGATGAGATGTATGTTGTCCTCCCTCTAGTGGTGTCATGTGAACGTCGACTACATGACACTTCACCATTGTTTGGGCCTAGAGGGAGGCATTGGGAAGTAATAAGTAGATGATGGTTTGCTAGAGTGACAGAAGCGTAAACCCTAGTTTATGCGTTGCTTCGTAAGGGGCTGATTTGGATCCATATGTTTCATGCTATGGTTAGGTTTGCCTTAATACTTCTGTTGTAGTTGCGGATGCTTGCAATAGGGGTTAATCATAAGTGGGATGCTTGTCCAAGTAAGGACAGTACCCAAGCTGTAACATCCCAAATTTCCAATTTGGAATGTTATGCATTAGATCATCATTGCATATCATATTTTATTGCATTTTGGTTTGATCCTAGAAATTCTACGCAACTCAAGGACCCCTGGAGAGAGTTGGGAATTTCGTTGTTTTCATATTTGAGTTTTCTCAAATTTTAAAAAGAGGATGGTTTGATTTTAATTATTTTCTCTTTGAATATTACTTTTATGAAAATAAAAAGAGAGGGGATAAAATGACTTCCCAAAATAAAGAAATATTGGAGATTTAATATTAAAATCAAATAAGATTTTATTCGGAGTTTTCGTCGCTATTTGATTTGAATTAGGAAAAATATGCGTTTTTCCAAATTGCATTAGAGGCCCAAATAAATGTTCACCTTGTCCGCCAGACTTTTAGATGACGGGGAAAATTTATTTCAGGATTTTTAGAGGCAGTTTAGTATTTCTTTTTTTTGTTTTTCTGAGCAGGATTATTGAAAAAAAAGTCAACCGACCTAACCGGGTCGTGTCCGACCTGGACACTAGCCCGGCAGGCCCTTTAAAGCCGCGGTGACCCGAGCCAGCGCGGCCTCACCCGCAAACCCTAGCTGCCCGAAACCCCCCGCCGCCGCCGCGACGCCGTCCCACGCTGCCGCCGCATCGCCCGCGCCGCACCGCAGCGCCACCGCCGCCCGTTCCGCGCCCGCCGCCGGTTCCCCTCGCCGCCGACGCCGTTAGTCGCCGGAGCCGCCGCCGACGCCGTTAGTCGCCGGAGCCGCCGCCGTTAGTCGCCGGAGCCGCCGTCGACCTCGCCGGACCTCACTGAGGTAGTTCGCCGCCGCCGACGGTTTTCTTCAGAAAACCGATCGTTTTTAACCCTAGTTTTTTATTTAGATCGATTTTATTTTCCCGGTTTGTTTATTTAGCGAACGCCCGTTCGTACGTTCGTTTTAACGAATGGTTTTTACCTGTTAAACCGCAGACAATGAACGTTCGTTCGTTAGCCTGTTCATCAGTTTTCTTTTTCCAGGGTTTTTTCGCGATTATTTTGGATCGCGATTTCTGCCCTAATCTTCGTTCTAGTATAACTTTTCACTCATTTATCGGAATCAGGCGATTCAAGCGCCTAGATCTTCGTCTCGAAACCCGCTTTCTATTTAACTAACTTGAACAAGATTTTGCTACTATAAAAATTGACTTCAGTCCAGATTAGTAAACGGATCTTGTTTCTTTCACAGTTCGAGTTTTGTTGCTTTGTTTGATTTGATTCTTTTTGCAAACCGGAGTTCTTAAGTTGAACTTTCTGGTTAGATCTCTTATTTGAGTTTTACCCGTGCTTCTAGTTGAGTGCTTATTGTATGCTTGTTTGTTTGCGTTAGAGTACCCGGAGTGCGAAGCGTGCTACTACGAGTCTCTAGTTTCACGGTTCATCAGCAAGGCAAGTAACACTTTGATCATACCTCTTTACTACCCAGTTTTACTGCATTAGAACAATCCTCAAACACTTGCATGATTATGATCTGATTAAATTGTGGGTTTTGGGAAGTAGTTGAGGTAGTACCTATTCACCTGTTTATTTTCAAACCTTGGGAGTTACTTCTACGCTGCCTATATTGCTATGCTATGCTCGTAGACGTGGATTGGGTTTGAGAGTATTCATGATAGAAGTGAGTTTGTTAATTAATGGTTCAAATTAAGGTGGCAACTTGAAAACACATCTGGGTGGATTGCTTGTGGGCACATGGAGAACCCAGTGTTGTCCTAGGATATCCCGGAGGACCCGTGTGATCATCCTACGGCCCGCCACCCAGACTCAAAGGGATCATAAGATTATTCATGCTAGAAACTTCTGTGTGCAGCCACAAGCTATTATGGGCTCTAGCATAGTTGAGTAAGTTGCGTGAAGTTCTTGAAGAGGTAGACTAGCATATGTAATGGCTTGTAGGTGGTACGGCCTACCCAGAGTAGAGAGTTAATGCTTCAGAAAGACTGTGTCTCGAATCTCCGACCATGGATGTATTCGAGTCTTGTGGGGAAAAGTGTGCAAACCTCTGCAGAGTGTATAAACTAATCATGGTTAGCCGTGTCCCCGGTTATGGACATCTTGAGTATCTGGTTCTTGGATTATCATGACTAATCTCATCACTCTTAATATAATTTGATTGGGTTTAATGATGATGTTTAATTGGGATTGAGTTGGAGGAACCTTCTCAATGTTTAACAACTACCATGATAGTTAAATAAATTTATTCCTTTGTTGTAGGAAAAAATTGGCTTTTTGCAAAAACTTATTAACCATACAGCCTCCACCAGCCATATATGCATGTAGTGATAGCAATTATACTGTTCATTATTCTCTTGTGTTACTTTGCCAGCATATTCCATGTGCTGACCCGTTTCGAGCTACAACGTTCATGTTGTAGACTTTTCAGACGATGAGTAAGGAGCCATAGGTCATTGTCTTTCACTCAGTGATGATGTTGGAGTTGATGGACTCACTTTATCTTCCAAGCCTTCCACTGTTATCGATTTTAGATGGGCTTAAGCCACATTTATTTTTTATGTTCTCTTTTGAGACATTTGATGTACTAAGTGTGTGATTGCTACTCTGTTATAAATCCTCAAGTATTGTGCATGTCAGCATTACCGATCCAAGGATGACACTGATGCACAGAGATCGGACTGTTTGAGGTCTGGTCGCTACAAGATGGTATCAGAGCACACGCTGACTTTAGGACACGACCACTAAGCGAAAACCCTAGATCACTACTCTCTTCTCATTTATGACTCCTCTCCCTTTTCTACTCTTTAGGATGGCGGGCACGAGGAACAAGTTTGCACAACCGGGTGAAGACACACCCTTTGGACGACACTTGAAGAAAGTCACTAAGTACCTGAACATCGGAATACCAAGCTTCACCGGGACCTACAACGCCACTTTACCAGAAGAGGAGCGCTAGATGATCCAAGTTCAAGTTCCGGGAAGGACCTTCATGCCAGTCACTGAGCCCATAGAGTTTTCCTTTAACGCACCCACCTGGAGTCTAGGCAAGAGCATGGCAGCCCACGTCACCATGGGACGCATTATAGAAGTTTACCACAAGGATCTCAAGGATACTATCTACCAGATTTGTGGGCGCCGAGAAGAGAAATGGGAAATGATTAGCACCAAGAAGGATATATCTATTGCAGCTTTCATCCAGGTGTTAAACCAGCATATTCGTCGCCAGGAGAACCAGATGTGCGCAGGCATGATAGATCTGAAGAAGGCAATGACCAGGATCACCGAGCTTGTAGAGGAACTCAAGGCTACACACGACGATTACGACGAGGAAATCATCGTGCTAGTGGAGAAGAATGATGATCTGGAAAGGAAGCTAGGAGTATTCATGGGAGACCCCGCGCCAGGAGGATAAGATGATGATTCCACTTGCCCGGAGAACTACATCATCATCGACGACACCGACTCGGACCCTGACGATAGCGATGATGACTTTGTTAATGAAGCTGGAGCAGATATTATGGAGTCTTCCATCGATCAATATTTCTAGTCGACCACCATATCAGTAGTAGAATTCCCCCATGTAAATAGTATAGTCCGAGCACTTTTGTAACGATAGTTAGACCGATTGTATGCCCTTGTTTGCATTGATTGAAGTGATATGATTGTGTATGCCTCATGTGCATATGGGTAGTGTTCCCCCTAGACCCCATTCTATTCTGTTTTCTCATATTTTCTAAACCCATCAGATGCCTCCGAGACGCGACAATGGATTTTCTTTCCCACCGGAGCTCACCCAGTTGATCCAGTAGCAGAATGCATTGATGCAGATACTAGTCCAGAATCAGAATCAGGGGAACAACAACAACAACAACCCACCACCACCTGTTGATCACTTAGCCCGTTTTCTAAGGCTGAATCCGTCGGTGTTCTCCAGTAGCACCGAGCTGATAGTTGCAGATGATTGGCTCCGCAAGATTAGAAGGGAGTTGACCACTGCAGGATACACAGACACGGAAAGAGTGTGTTTTGCCGCACATCAGCTTGATGGACCCGCAGCAGCATGGTGGGAGAATTACACTATCACCTATCCCATCGACACTATCACATGGGACCAGTTTCAGTAGGCCTTTCGCAGTGCCCATGTATCAGCAGGAGCTATGGCCATGAAGAAGCGCGAGTTTTGCAACTTACGCCAAGGAGGACGCACCGTTGGCCAGTATGTGGATGACTTTAGTAAGCTAGCACGTTATGCCCATTTGACGTTGCTACAGATGCAGCTAAACAGGAGAAGTTTCTGGAAGGACTAAATGATGAGCTGAGCATGCAGTTGATGGTAGCAACTTTTAATAACTACCAACAGTTGGTAGATAGAGCTCTCATGATTGAAGGGAAGCAGCAGCAGATTGACAAGCGTAAGAGGAAGTATGGACACGGGAAGTATAATTCTGGAGCTCAGCAAAGACCCTATTTTACTCCAAACTCGGGAGGGCCCCTTCAACATAGCCATGGAGGTCACAACCACAATGGAGGGATTTCGCACAACCATAGTGGCCCCAGGAATGGAAATGGTAACGGAGGAAGCAATGGCCAAAACCGTACCAACCTAGCAACGCCCGCCAAGAAGGATCTAAGTCACATTACTTGTTTCAAGTGTGGGAAGAATGGACATTATGCCACATAATGTTTTGAAGCAAACAATGGAAATGGCAATGGAAGCTTTGGGAAGAAGCCCAACCCTTTCAATAGGGGACAAGTGAACCACGTTAGCGTGGAGGAGGTTGAAGCGCAACCCGATGCAGTAATAGGTAAGTTTATGATTAAGTCATTTACTACAATCATTCTTTTTGATACTGGTGCATCGCATTCATACATATCAAGGGGATTTGTGGATAAGTTTAAACTACCAACCCAAGCCCTTAGGACACCCATGTTAGTAACCTCGCCAGGAGCAGAGTATATGGCTAGTCTTTGGTGTGATCAATTACCATTAAGGATTGGTAACTACCTGTTTCCCTCAGACCTAATAGTATTAGAGTCACAAGGACTGGATGTGATAATAGGCATGGATTGGTTATCGTAGTATGGAGGGAACATTGACTGCGCCAGTAAGTCAATTTTGCTTACCACCCCAAAAGGAAGAAGTATCAAGTATGCATCCCGGCATGTGCCGAATAGGACTCAAGTGAATTCCTTATCAGGAGTTGTACATGAAGAGGTACCGGTGGTAAAGGAACATAAGGAGCATTTGCGTTTGGTACTTGGAAAGCTCAGAGAACATCAGCTATATGACAAGTTCAACAAGTGTGAGTTTTGGTTGAAGGAGGTGGGATTCCTCAGACATGTTATATCCGTAGAAGGAATAGCCGTAGACCCTACCAAGGTCATCACTGTGACAACTTGGGAAGCACCCATGTCAGTTGGAGAGATCTAGAGTTTTCTTGGACTCGTAGGATACTATAGAAGGTTTATTGAGAATTTCTTGAAGATTGCAAAGCCCATGACGGAGTTCTTGAAGAAGGACACCAAGTTCAAATGGACTAAGGAATGTGAGGCTAGTTTTTCGGAGTTGAAGAAACGCTTGGTTACAGCTCCAGTGTTGATTCTTCCAGATCAACGCAAGGATTACCAGGTGTATTGCGACGCTTCTCGATGAGGACTTGGAGCAGTGCTTATGCAGGAGGGAAGAGTTGTATCTTATGCCTCACGACAGCTTAAACCCCACGAGTTGAATTATGCTACCGATGATTTGGAGTTAGCAGCCGTAGTACATGCGTTGAAGACATGGAGACATTTTCCCATCAGAAACCATTGTGAGGTGTACACAGATCACAAGAGTTTGAAGTACATCTTCACGCAGAAGGAGTTGAATCTCAGGCAAAGGAGATGGTTGGAGCTCATCAAGGATTATGATATGAAGTTACATTATCATCCCGGAAAAGCTAACGTAGTAGCCGATGCGTTGAGCCGCAAGAGTCATGTCAATACACTCATGGCTGAGGAGTTACCCAAGGAGTTAGCAGAGGATCTTCGTGAGCTATGTTTGGAAATAGTTCCGAGAGGTTATGTAACAAATTGGAGATTCAATCTACCTTGATGGATAAGATCAGGGAAGCTCAGAAGACGTACAAGGAGATTGCCGAGATAAAAGAGAGGATGAGAAAAGGAAAAACTAAGGGATTTCGTGAGGATGAGCACGATACCCTATGGTTTCAAGACCGCGTAGATGTGCGAAATGATCCAGAGATCAGGAAGTTGATTCTGCAAGAGGCCCATGATTCACAATATTCGATTCACTCAGGAAATACCAAGATGTGTCTGGGTTTGAAGGATAGTTTCTGGTGGACCGGAATGAAGAAGGATATTGCGGAGTATGTAGCAGTTTGTGATGTATGTCAGAGAGTGAAGGCAGAACATCAGAAGCCAGTGGGATTGTAACAGCCATTGCCGATACCCGAATGGAAGCGGGATAATCTAGGCATGGACTTTATCACGGGATTGCCTAGGACTCTTTCAGGCTATGACTCGATATGGGTTGTAGTCGATCGTTTGACGAAAGTAGCTCATTTCAGCCCAGTGAAGACCACTTACACCAGTGCTAAGTTGGCAAAGATATACATGAACAGGATCGTATGTCTGCATGGAGTTCCGAGGACCATTGTAGAGTAACCCAGTTTACCTCAAAATTTTGGAATCAATTGCATGAGACGTTGGGAACCAGGCTAGAGTTCAGTACAGCTTTTCACCCGCAGACTGATGGACAGACTGAGAGAGTCAATCAGATTTTGGAGGACATGTCCAGAGCTTGTGCGCTAGACTATGGATCTAGTTGGGATGACAATTTTCCTTATGCGGAGTTCTCTTACAACAACAGCTATCAAGCCAGTCTGAAGATGGCCCCTTTCGAAGCATTGTACGGAAGGAGGTGCAGGACACCGCTGTTGTTGGATGAAGTTGGAGACCGTCAGTTATTTAGACCGGATTTGATTAAAGAGTCTTGAGAGAAGGTTAAACTGATACACGATAGACTCAAGGTAGCCCAATCCAGGCAGAAGAGCTATGCGGATTCTAAACGCAAGGAGACAATTCACGAAGTCGGAGACAGAGTATATCTTCGTGTATCACCACTTCGAGGAGTGAAGCGTTTTGGAGTTAAGGGAAAGTTAGCACCACGTTTTGTGGGATCATACAAGATTTTGGAACGTATGGGAGAAGTTGCGTACGAGTTGGAATTGCCCGAAGGATTGTCAGGAGGTGTGTTCCACGTTTCTCAGTTGAAGAAGTGGCACGAAAAGATGGCTGATATTCCTCTAAGAGATACAGTACCATTGGAAGCGATTCAGTTGGATAGCGATTTGACCTACAAGGACAAACCAGTGAAGATTCTTGATTTTGCCAGCTGTGTCACACGCAGTAAGGTTATCAAGTTCTGTAAAGTTCAGTGGAGCCACCATACCGAGGATGAAGCCAACTCGGAATGAGAGGAAGACCTACGGAAGGATCACCCTCACCTATTTTCTAGCCAACCCGAATCTCGAGGGCGAGATTCATCTTAAGGGTGGTAGGTTTGTAACATCCCAAATTTCCAATTTGGAATGTTATGCATTAGATCATCATTGCATATCATATTTTATTGCATTTTGGTTTGATCCTAGAAATTCTACCCAACTCAAGGACCCACGGAGAGAGTTGGGAATTTCGTTATTTTCATATTTGAGTTTTCTCAAATTTTGAAAAGTGGATCGTTTGATTTCAATTATTTTCTCTTCAAATATTTCTTTTATGAAAATAAAAAGAGAGGGGATAAAATGACTTCCCCAAAATAAAGAAATATTGGAGATTTACTATTAAAATCAAATAAGATTTTATCTGGAGTTTTTGTCGCTATTTTACTTGAATTAGGAAAAATATGCATTTTTCAAAATTGCAGTAGAGGCCCAAATAAATGTTCACCTTGTAAGTTATATTTTTAGAGGACGGGGAAAATTTATTTCAGGATTTTTGGAGTCCGTTTAGTATATCTTTTCTTTGTTTTTCTGAGCGGGATTATTTAAAAAAAAGTCAACCAACCTAACCGGGCCGTGTCCGACCTGGACACTAGCCCGGCCGGCCCATTAAAGCCGCGGAGGCCCGAGCCAGCGCCGCCTCACCCGAAAACCATAGCCGCCCAAAACCCGCCGCAGCCACCGCGATGCCGTCCCGCACCGCCGCCCCCGCCCGTTCCGCGCCCTGCCGCCGCCGGTTCCCCTCGCCGCCGACGCCGTTAGTCGCCGGAGCCGCCGCCGACCTTGCCGAGGTAGTTCACCGCCGCCGCCGGTTTTCTTCGGAAAACCGATCGGTTTTTTAAACCTTTGTTTTTTATTTAGATCGGTTTTATTTTCCCGTTTTATTTATTTAGCGAACGCCCGTACGTACGTTTGTTTTAACGAACGGTTTTCACCTGTTAAACCGCACACAACGTATGTTCTTTCGTTAGCCTGTTCGTCAGTTTTCTTTTTCCAGGGTTTTTCTGCGATTATTTTCAATCGTGATTTCTGCCCTAATCTTTGTTCTAGTATAACTTTTCGCTCGTTTATCGGAATCAGGCAATTCAAGCACCTAGATCTTCGTATCGAAGCCCTCTTTCTGGTTAACCAACTTGAACAATATTTTGCTACTGTAAAAATTGACTTCAATCCAGATTAGTAAACGGATCTTGTTTCTTTCATAGTTGGAGTTTTGTTGCTTCGTTTGATTTGATTCTTTTTGCAAACCGGAGTTCTTAAGTTGAACTTTCTGGTTAGATCTCTTATTTGAGTTTTACCCGTGCTTCTAGTTGAGTGCTTATTGTATGCTTGTTTGTTTGCGTTAAAGTACCCGGAGTGCGAAGCGTGCTACTACGAGTCTCTAGGTTTCACGGATCATTAGCAAGGCAAGTAAAACTTTGATCATACATCTTTACTACCCAGTTTTACTGCATTAGAACAATCCTCAAACACTTGCATGATTAGGATATGATTAAATTGTTGGTTTTGGGAAGTAGTTGAGGTAGTACCTATTCACCTATTTATTTTCAAACCTTGGGAGTTACTTCTACACTACCTATATTGCTATGCTATGCTCGTAGACATGGATTGGGTTTGAGAGTATTCATGACAGATGTGAGTTTGTTAATTAATGGTTCAACTTAAGGTGGCAACTTGAAAACACATCTGGGTGGATTGCTTGTGTGCACATGGAGAACCCAGTGTTGTCCTAGGATATCCCGGAGGACCCGTGTGATCATCCTACGGCTCGCCACCCAGGCTCAAAGGGATCACAAGATTATTCATGATAGAAACTTCCATGTGCAGCCACAAGCTATTATGGGCTCTAGCATAGTTGAGTAAGTTGCATGAAGCTCTTGAAGAGGTAGAATAGCAGATGTAATGGGTTGTAGGTGGTACGGTCTACCCAGAGTAGAGAGTTAATGCTTCAGAAAGACTGTGTCTCGAATGTCCGACCATGGATGTATTCGAGTCTTGTGGGGAAAAGTGCGCAAACCTCTGCAGAGTGTATAAACTAATCATGGTTAGCCGTGTCCCTGGTTATGGACATCTTGAGTATCTAGTTCTTGGATTATCATGACTAATCTCATCACTCTTAATATAATTTGATTGGGTTTAATGATGATGTTTAATTGGGATTGAGTTGGAGGAACCTTCTCAATGTTTAACAACTACCATGATAGTTAAATAAATTTATTCCTTTGTTGTACGGAAAAATTGGCTTTTCGCAGAAACTTATTAACCATACAGCCTCCACCAGCCATATATGCATGTAGTGATAGCAATTATACTGTTCATTATTCTCTTGTGTTACTTTGCCGGCATATTCCATGTGTTGACCCATTTCGGGCTCCAACGTTCATGTTGCGGACTTTTCAGACGACGAGTAAGGAGCCATAGGTCGTTGTGTTTCACTCAGTGATGCCGTTGGAGTTGATGGACTCATTTTATCTTCCAAGCCTTCCGTTGTTATCGATTTTAGATGGCCTTAAGCCATATTTATTGTTTTATGTTCTCTTTTGAGACATTCGATGTACTAAGTGTGTGATTGCTACTCTGTTATAAATCCTCAAGTACTGTGCGTGTCAGCATTACCGATCCAGGAATGACACTGATGCACAGAGATTGGATTGTTTGAGGTCTGGTCGCTACACAAGCACCGGTCCACCCACATATCAGATTATCAAAGTACCGAACGCGAATCATATGACCGTGATGAAAACTAGCTTGACGATAATTCCCATGTGTCCTTGGGATCGCTTTACATCATATAAGAGTTTGTCCAAGCTTGTCCTTTGCTACAAGAAGGATTGGGCCATCTTGCTGCACCTTATTTACCTTTATTACTTGCTACTCGTTACAAATTACCTTATCACAAAACTATCTGTTACCTATAATTTCAGTGCTGGCAGAGAATACCTTACTGAAAACTGCTGATCATTTCCTTCTGCTCCTTATTGGGTTCGACACTCTTACTTACCGAAAAGCTACAATAGACCCCCTACACTTGTGGGTCATCAGTGCCATACCTTCGGTGCTAGGATCGGTTGATCATGAAGACGTACGACAACATCTGCTGTGTTGTCATAACGCTTTCACTTACGGTCTACGAGGGTACGTGGACAACACTTTTCCCTCTCATTGCTATGCATCACCATGATCTTGCGTGTGCGTAGGAAATTATTTGAAATTATTACATTCCCCAACACAAATAACAAGTTAAACATACAACAACCATAGTACAATCAAGGTCCGACTACGGAACCAAAATAAAGGAAGACAACCCCAAATGCTAGATCCCCGATCGTCCCAACTAGGCTCCACTACTGATCATCAGGAAACAAAACATAGTAACGACCAAGGTCCTCGTCGAACTCCCACTTGAGTTCGGTAGCATCACCTGCACTGGTATCATCGGCACCTGCAACTATTTTGGAAGTATCCGTGAGTCACGAGGACTCAGCAATCTCACACCGGCGAGATCAAGTCTATTTAAGCTTATGGGTAGGATAAGGTAATGAGGTGGAGCTGCAGCAAGCGCTAAGCAATATATGGTGGCTAACGTACGCAAATAAGAGTAAGATGAGAAGCTACGCAACTGTCATGAAGCTAGAAGTGATCAAGAAGTGATCCGGAAAACTACTTACATTCAAGAATAACACAAGACCGTGTTCACTTCCCGGACTCCGCTGAAAAGGGACCATCACGGCTACAAACGCGGTTGATTCATTTTAATTAAGTCAAGTGTCAAGTTCTCTACAACTGGATATTAACAAATTCCCGTCTGCCACATAACCGTGGGCACAGCTCTCGAAATTCTGTACCCTGCAGGGGTGTCCCAACTTAGCCCATCACAAGCTCTCACGGTCAACGAAGGATATTCCTTCTCCCGGAAAGACCCGATCAGTCTCAGAATCCCGGTTACAAGACATTCCGACAATGGTAAAACAAGACCAGCAAAGCTGCCCGATGTGCCGACAAATCCAGATAGGAGTCGCACGTATCTTGTTCTCAGGGCACACCGGATAGGTCAAGCTATGAGTAAAACCAGTCCTCAAGTTTCCGTGAGGTGGCCCTGTAGGCTGCCCAGTTCAGACCAACACTCAGAGGAGCACTGACCCGGGGGGTTAAAATAAAGATGACGCTTGAGTCTGCAGAACCCAAGGGAAAAAGGCATAGGTGGCAAATGTTAAATCCAAGGTTGGGCCTTCCTGGAGGAGTTTTATTCAAAGCAAATTGTCAAGGGGGTCCCATAATCCCCAACCGCGTAATGAATGCAAAATCAAGGAACATAACACCGGTATGACAGAAAGTAGGGCGGAAAGAGTGGAACAAAACACCATGCAAAAAGGCCGAGCCTTCCACCCTTTACCAAGTATATAGATGCATTAAAGTAAATAAGACATAATAATGATATCCCAACAATATCCGTGTTCCAACATGGAATAAACTTCATCTTCACCCGCAACTAGCAACGCTATAAGAGGGGCTAAGCAAAAGCGGTAACATAGCCAAACAACGGTTTGCTAGGAAGGTGGGTTAGAGGCTTGACATGGCAAAATGGGAGGCATGATAAACAAGTGGTACATAGCGCGACATAGCGATAGAACAAACAACTAGCAAGCAAAGATAGAAGTGATATCGAGGGTAATGGTCATCTTGCCTGAGATCCCGCAAGGAAGAAGAACGAGTCCATGAAGAAGACACAGACGTACTGAACGAATCCGAAGCTAACGAGAGAAGCAAACTGGAAAGAAGAAAGCAACATAGTAAACACACAAGCATAAACATGGCATGATGCACAATCAAAGATGATGCATGTCCGGTTAATGATTCATGGCATGGCAAAGTGCACAAACAAAACTACAAGTTAAGTGGAGCTCAACATGTAACAGGATGCATGTTGACGAAACACTGCATTCGATTATTTAGTTCACTCCCGGTTAGATACTCAACAATATTAAATGTTGTTAAACATGGCAAGAGGTGAAACATAATTAAAACTACCTATCTAGGCAAGTTTAAATGAGGCCGGAACAATAAACAACAATTCCAAAAAATCCCCATATGCATATTATGAATTTGGTACTGTTCTGCCCTAAACCGTATTTTAGAGTTGTTAAACATGCAAGATGAGTGCACCATGTTAAACTAGGCATTTTTCTACCCCAATTACATATATTATTTATTTAAAATGGAGCTACGGTTTGTTAGTTATGAAATAAACCATTTTAGCATGGCATTTAACAAATAAGTGCAAACAGGACTTCAAAAATATAAAATATGGGTGAAAGTTGGATATTACGAAACTAGATGAAATTCTAAGCAATTTTCATATATAAAGTTTTTACGTATGATGCATAGCTTGTGAGTTATTAAATGTATGAACATGAGGGTGCAATCTGCAAAACTGCAAATCCCTGGATAAATAGAAAATTCATCCTGTAAGGAAAAAAATATGGCAGGCCGAATCTGATGGAACTAGGCTGCTCACATTGGGCCAAGCCCAGTCGGTGAGGAGGCCGCGACAGAAGCTTGGCTAGGCTTGAGGGGCCTTGGCGCCAGTCGGTGGTGTTGGGCTGCAAAAGGCGAGGCGAGCTGGGTGCGAGGCTGGTCCAGGCGCAGTCAACGCATGGACGAGGCGCTCTTCCTCCTGCTCGAAGCAGAGGATCCATGGGGCGATGACGATGGACTTGGCGCGATCCCGGCGCAAGGACGAAGCGGGGAGGCCGCGGATGGCGTGGATCCGACCATGGGGATGGCACGAAGATGACCCGCGGCGGCAGGTGAGGCAGCGGCTGAAGGATCTGGAGCTCGGCGCCGGGTGCGAGCTCGTTCATGGAGGTTGCAGCTGTGTGGGTCGCCGAGCAGAGGACGGCAGCGCATAGCGAGGAGGTCGGGAACATGTTGGATGGTTGCGGGGGAGGTCCTAGACGGCGGAACCCGTGGCGATGGAGTAGTTCTTGGTGGTGGCTTGAGCATCAAGCGGGCATGGTCATGGAGCTTCTGCTCCAGCGAAGACCTGACTGGGCTGCTGTTCCAAGAGAGCAAGAGGGGCGGGGAGGGAGAGAGAGAAAGGTGGTGAAGCAAGGTGGCAGCGGACGGCCGGCGGGGCTCATCTGTTTTGCTCGTAGACGAGCTCCGACTCGGGAACGAGCACAAGGCTGCGGGCTAGAGGTGGCTCGGGGATCGGGCGCGCGAGGCGATGGTCGAGGAGCTTGGGGCCCTCCTAGTCTAGATCGAGCGAGTGTGTTGGAGAGAGATACGAGATCGAGGGAATCGGGAGCAGTGCTTGTTGGCTCGGGCTCAATCCCGAGGAAGGAGGAGGCTGGTCGGAGAGGATTTGGAACATGGGTGCGGGCTCTGTTTGGTGGGGATTGATGGATTTGGAAGTTTTTGGTGGTGGCTGGTTGGTGCGAAGGGGACCCCGAGGTGGGAGAAAGACAGTGGCGGAGGCGGAGGGTTTGATGGATGGGACATTGTCCCTAAAATTTAGGGTTAGGAGTATATCTGCTATATATAGTAGGTAGGAATTGGGTAGAGGCTATCAGCCCCTCCGATCGTAATCGGACGGACAGAAAGAAATAGGCTAGGGAGTCCAATGAAAGAAACGAAGATGTTTTATACATGTTTGGTGATGATTGATGTCTACTACACAACCTTCTTCTTGTAGACGTTCTTGGGCCACCAAGTACAAAGGTTTGTAGGACAGTAGCAAATTTCCCTCAAGTGGATGACCTAACGTTTATCAATCCATGGGAGGTATAGGATGAAGATGGTCTCTCTCAAACAACCCTGCAACCAAATAACAAAGAGTCTCTTGTGTCCCCAACAAACCCAATACAATGGTAAATTGTATAGGTGCACTAGTTCAGCGAAGAGATGGTGATACAAGTGCAATATGGATGGTAGATATAGGTTTTTGTAATATGAAAATATAAAAACAGCAAGGTAACTAATGATAAAAGTGAGCGAAAATGGTATTGCAATGCTAGGAAACAAGGCCTAGGGTTCATACTTTCACTAGTGCAAGTTCTCTCAACAATAATAACATAACTGGATCATATAACTATCCCCCAACATGCAACAAAGAGTCACTCCAAAGTCACTAATAGGGGGAACAAACGAAGAGATTATTGTATGGTACGAAACCACCTCAAAGTTATCCTTTCTAATCGATCTATTCAAGAGTCTGTAGTAAAATAACACGAAGCTATTCTTTTCGTTCAATCAATCCTAGAGTTCATACTAGAATAACACCTTAAGACGCAAATCAAACAAAACCGTAATGTCACCTCCAGTATCCATGGGTATGATTATACGATATGCATCACACAATCTCAGGTTCATCTATTCAACCAACACAAAGAACTTCAAAGACGGCCCCAAAGTTTCTACCGGAGAGTCAAGACGAAAACGTGTGCCAACCCCTATGCATAAGTTCACGAGGTCACGGAACTCGCAAGTTGATCACCAAAATATACATCAAGTGGATCACGTGATATCCCATTGTCACCACAGATAAGCACATGCAAGACATACATCAAGTGTTCTCAAATCCTTAAAGACTCAACCCGATAAGATAACTTCAAAGGGAAAACTCAATTCATCACAAGAGAGTAGAGGGGGAGAAACATCATAAGATCCAACTATAATAGCAAAGCTCGCGATACATCAAGATCGTACCACCTCAAGAACACGAGAGGGAGAGAGAGACCAAACACATAGCTACTGGTACATACCCTCAGCCCCGAGGGAGAACTACTCCCTCCTCGTCATGGAGAGCACTGGGATGATGAAGATGGCCACCAGAGAGGGATTCCCCCTCTGGCAGGGTACTGGAATGGGTATAGATTGGTATTCGGTGGCTATGGAGGCTTCTGGCGGCGGAACTCCCGATCTATTGTGGTCCTCGATGTTTTTAGGGTATATGGACATATATAGGCGAAAGAAGTCGGTCAGGGGAGCCACGTGGGGCCCACGAGGGTGGGGGCGCGCCCAGGGGGTAGGGTGCGCCTCCCTGCCTCGTGGCTTCCTCGAAGCTTCCCTGACGTCTACTCCAAGTCTCCTGGATTGCTTCCGTTCCAAAAATAACTCTCCTGAAGGTTTCATTCCGTTTGGACTCCATTTGATATTCCTTTTCTCCGAAACACTGAAATAGGCAATAAAACAACATTTGGGCTGGGCCTCCGCTTAATTGGTTAGTCCCAAAAATAATATAAAAGTGTATAATAAATCCCGTAAACATCCAAAACAGATAATATAATAGCATGGAACAATCAAAAATTATAGATACGTTAGAGACGTATCAAGCATCCCCAAGCTTAATTCCTGCTCGTCGTTGAGTACGTAAATGATAAAAACAAAAATTTTGATGTGGAATGCTACCTAACATATTTATCAATGTAATCTTGTTTATTGTGGCAAGAATATTCAGATCCATAAGACTCAATACAAAAGTTTAATATTGACATAAAAATAATAATACTTCAAGCATACTAACAAAGTAATCATGTCTCATCAAAATAACATGGCCAAAGAAAGCTATCTCTACAAAATCATATAGTCTGGCTATGCTCTAGCTTCATCACACAAAATATTTAAATCATGCACAACCCCAATGACAAGCCAAGAAATTGTTTCATACTTTTGATGTTCTCAAACTTTTTCAATCTTCACGCAATACATGAGCGTGAGCCATGGACATAGCACTATAGGTGGAATAGAATGGTGGTTGTGGAGAAGACAAAAAGGAGAATATGGTCTCACATCAACTAGGCGTATCAATGGGCTATGGAGATGCCCATCTATAGATATCAATGTGAGTGAGTAGGGATTGCAAACTAAGTGGGTGTGCATCCAACTCGCATGCTCACGAAGACCTAGGGAATTTTGAGGAAGCCCATCATTGGAATATACAAGCCAAGTTCTATAATGAAAGATTCCCACTAGTATATGGAAGTGACAACATAGGAGACTCTCTATCATGAAGATAATGCTGCTACTTTGAAGCACAAGTGTGGTAAAAGGATAGTAGAATTGCCCCTTCTCTCTTTTTCTCTCGTTTTTTTGTCCGGAGTCTCATCCCGACTTGTGGGGGAATCATAGTCTCCATCATCCTTTCCTCACATGGGACAATGCTCTAATAATGATGATCATCACACTTTTATTTACTTATAGCTCAAGAATTACAACTTGATACTTAGAACAAAATATGACTCTATATGAATGCCTCCGGCGGTGTACCGGGATGTGCAATGACTCATGAGTGACATGTATGAAAGAATTATGAATGGTGGCTTTGTCACAAATACGATGTCAACTACATGATCATGCAAAGAAATATGACAATGATGAAGCGTGTCATAATAAACGGAACGATGGAAAGTTGCATGGCAATATATCTTGGAATGGCTATGGAAATGCCATAATAGGTAGGTATCGTGGCTGTTTTGAGGAAGGTAAATGGTGGGTATATGGTACCGGCGAAAGTTGCGCGGTACTAGAGAGGCTAGCAATGGTGGAAGTGTGAGAGTGCGTATAATCCATGGACTCAACATTAGTCATAAATAACTCACATACTTATTGCAAAAATCTATTAGTTATCGAAACAAAGTACTACGCGCATGCTCCTAGGGGGATAGATTGGTAGGAAAAGATCATCGCTCGTCCCTGACCGCCACTCATAAGGAAGACAATCAATAAATAAATCATGCACCGACTTCATCACTTAACGGTTCACCATACGTGCATGCTACGGGAATCACATAATTCAACACAAGTATCTCTCAAATCCACAATTACTCAATTAGCATGACTCTAATATCACCATCTTCATATCTCAAAACAATCATCAAGTATCAAACTTATCATAGTATTCAATGCACTTATATGAAAGTTTTTATTATACCTAAATGCAAATTACCATGCTGTTCTAAAAGACTCTCAAAATAATATAAGTGAATCATGAGAGTTCATCGATTTCTTCAAAATAAAACCACCACCGTGCTCTAAAAAGATATAAGTGAAGCACTAGAGCAAACAACAAACTACTCCAAAAGATATAATCATATAAGTGAAGATCAATGAGTAGTCGAATAATTATGCAACTATGTGAAGACTCTCTAACATTTAAGAATTTCAGATATTGGTATTTTATTCAAACAGCAAGCAAAACAAAAGAAAATAAAATTACGCTCCAAGCAAAACACATATCATGTGGCGAATAAAAATATAGCTCCAAGTAAAGTTACTGATGAACGAAGACAAAAGAGGGGATGCCTTCTGGGGCATCCCCAAGATTAGGCTCTTGGTTGTCCTTGAATGTTACCTTGGGGTGCCTTGTGCATCCCCAAGCTTAGGCTGTTTCCACTCCTTATTCCATAGTCCATCGAATCTTTACGCAAAACTTGAAAACTTCACAACACAAAACTTAACAGAAAACTCGTAAGCTCTGTTAGTATAAGAAAATAAATAACCACTTAGTTACTGTTGTGAACTCATTGTAAATTCATATTGGTGTAATATATACTGTATTCCAACTTCTCTATGGTTCATACCCTCCGATACTACTCATAGAATCATCAAAATAAGCAAACAACACATAGAAAACAGAATCTGTCAAAAACAGAACAGTCTGTAGTAATCTGTATCATACGTATACTTATGGAACTCATAAAATTCTCAAATAAATTGGTGGACCTGTGGAATTTGTCTATTAATCATCTGCAAAAATAATCAACTTAATAGCGCTCTCCAGTAAACAATGGTAGCTAATCTCGTGAGCGCTAAAGTTTCTGTTTTTTACAGCAAGATCGCAAAGACTCCCCCCAAGTCTTCCCAAAGGTTCTACTTGGCACAAACACTAATTAAAACATAAAACCACATCTAAACAGAGTCTAGATGAATTATTTATTACTAAACAGGAACAAAAATAAAAATTGGGTTGCCTCCCAACAAGCTCTAACGTTTAATGCCCCTAGCTAGGCATGATGATTTCAATGATGCTCACATAAAAGATAAGAATTGGAACATAAAGAGAGCATCATGAAGAATATAACAAGAACATTTAAGCCTACCCACTTCCTATGAATAGGGATTTTGTGGGCAAACAATTTATGGGAACAAGAATCAACTTGCATAGGAAGGTAAAGCAAGCAAAACTTCAAAACTTTAAGCACATAGAGAGGAAACTTGATATTATTGCAACTCCTACATGCATATATTCCTCCCTCATAATAAATTTCAGTAGCATCATGAATAAATTCAACAATATAACCATCACATATGGCATTCTTTTCATGATCTCCAAGCATAGAAAATTTACTACTCTCCACATAGGCAAAATTCTTCTCATTCGGAATAGTGGGAGTATCATAAGAAACTCGAATACTACAAATTGTTTCCACGTTAAAAGAGTAATATTCAGGAAAAGGGTAATCATAATCATGAAAAGTTTTAATATAATCATCACTACTTTTTATAGCATACGTGTCATCACAATAATCATCATAGGTAGCAACTTTGTTCTCATCATAATCGATTGAAACCTCTTCCAAGATAGTGGAATTATCACTAAATAAAGTCATGACCTCTCCAATTCCACTTTCATATTTATCACAATAAGATTCAACATCCTCCAAAATGGTGGGATCATTACTTCCTAAAGTTGACACTCTTCCAAACCCACTTTCATCAATATAACCATCATAAATAGGAGGCATGCTATCATCATAATAAATTTGCTCATCAAAACTTGGGAGACTAAAAATATCATCTTCATAAAACATAGCACCCCCAAGCTTGGGATAAACATTAATTGCAGCAAATACATTGTCAAACATGTCATTTTCATCAAACATATCATCCCCAATCTTGGGCCTTTTCATATCATAAGCATAATCACTCTCATCATTGATAGTATGGATAGCACCAATAGTATAAAAATTATCATCATCACAATGAGTAATAGGAGCAACATCATTTGGGAAGGATACCTCTTTACCTTTACTTCTCCATCTTTTCTTTTTCTTCTTCACATTAAGTATGGATTTATCCCTCTTTTTGGAGCTCCTTATTAATGAGATTGGTTGAATAGAAGGCTCCTCCTCGTACCTGATTCATCATAAGAAATAATAGGAGGATATTGGGAAGTCTCTTCCCTTTCATTAGTATTCTCTTCATCTTCTATTTGTTTTCCTGTCTTTATGTAATTGGCAATATAAGGATTTTCAATGCAATTCACCGCACAATACATAAAAATTTCTTCTAGATCAAAATCAAGAAATCTATCAATATTAAATTTTGGAATACCCTCAGTTATACGTTTCATTTCTTCATACCCCAAAACAAGACTAAGCTCTTTTTGATGCTCAAGGGTAATCAAGTTATCACAATTTTTGACATGATTTGATCATGAAACAAATAGCATTGGAGCTTTAAATGACCATGTTCATTGCAAAGTTCACAAGGATGGCGATAAATATTGAATCTTTCAGCACAATCATCTAGCCTTTCTTGCAACCATTTAGTTTCCAAATACTTATGCCTCTTGCAAAATCTATCTTCCCTATTTGGTGTGTACTTGCAAACTCTATGCACTCCACAAAAATTGACATGCTTATAAGAGACATTTTCATTATGACTAGTGTAATCGTCATTAGTACTATGGATATTCAAGGAGTTCATACCAACAACACTGCAATCATGCTTATCATTCAAAGATTTAGTGCCAAACATTTTATAGACTTATTCTTCTAGCACTTGAGCACAATTTTCCTTTCCATCATTCTCACGAAAAATATTAAAAAGATGAAGCATATGAGGCAAACTCAATTCCATTTTTTTGTAGTTTTCTTTCATAAACTAAACTAGTGATAAAACAAGAAACGAAAAGATTCGATTACAAGATCTAAAGATATACCTTCAAGCACTCACCTCCCTGGCAACGGCGCCATAAAAGAGCTTGATGTCTACTACACAACCTTCTTCTTGTAGACGTTGTTGGGCCTCCAAGTGCAGAAGTTTGTAGGACAGTAGCAAATTTCCCTCAAATGACCTAAGGTTTATCAATCCGTGGGAGGTGTAGGATGAAGATGGTCTCTCTCAAACAACCCTGCAACCAAATAACAAAGAGTCTCTTGTGTCCCCAACACACCCAATACAATGGTAAATTGTATAGGTGCACTAGTTAGGCAAAGAGATGGTGATACAAGTGCAATATGGATGGTAGATATAGGTTTTTGTAATCTGAAAATATAAAAACAGCCAGGTAACTAATGATAAAAGTGAGCGAAAACTGTATTGCAATACTAGGAAACAAGGCCTAGGGTACATACTTTCACTAGTGAAAGTTCTCTCAACAATAATAACATAATTGGATCCTATAACTAGCCCTCAGCGTGCAACAAAGAGTCACTCAAAAGTCACTAATACCGAAGAAAAAACAAAGAGATTATTGTAGGGTACGAAACCACCTCGAAGTTATCCTTTCCGATCGATCTATTCAAGAGTCCGTAGTACAATAACACAACGCTATTCTTTCCGTTCAATCTATCCTAGAGTTCGTACTACAATAACACCTTAAGACACAAATCAACCAAAACCCTAATGTCACCTAGATACTCCAATGTCACCTCAAGTATCCATGGGTATGATTATACGATATGCATCACACAATCTCAAATTAATGTATTCAACCAACATAGAGAACTTCAAAGGGTGCCCCAAAGTTTCTACCGGAGAGTGAAGACGAAAACGTGTGCCAACCCCTATGCATAAGTTCACGAGGTCATGAAACTCGCAAGTTGATCACCAAAATATACATCAAGTGGATCACGTGATATCCCATTGTCACCATAGATAAGCACATGCAAGACATACATCAAGTGTTCTCAAATCCTTAAAGACTCAATCCAATGAGATAACTTCAAAGGGAAAACTCAATTCATCACAAGAGAGTAGAGGGGGAGAAACATCATAAGATCCAACTATAATAGCAAAGCTCGCGATACATCAAGATCGTACCACCTCAAGAACAAGAGAGAGAGAGAGATCAAACACATAGCTACTGGTACATACCCTCAGCCCCGAGGGAGAACTACTCCCTCCTCGTCATGGACTGCACCGGGATGATGAAGATGGCCAGTGGAGAGGGATTCCCCCCTCCAGCAGGGTGCCGGAACGGGTCTAGATTGGTTTTCGGTGGCTACGGAGGCTTCTGGCGGCGGAACTCCCGATCTATTGTGCTCCTCGATGTTTTTAGGGTATATGGACATATATAGGCGGAAGAAGTCACTTAGGGGAGCCACGAGGGGCCCACGAGGGTGGGGGGCACGCCTAGGGGGTAGGGCGCGCCTCCTTGCCTCGTGGCTTCCTTGAAGCTTCCTTGACGTCTACTCCAAGTCCCCTGGATTGCTTCCATTCCAAAAATAACTCTCCCAAAGGTTTCATTCCATTTGGACTCCATTTGATATTCCTTTTCTTCGAAACACTAAAATAGGCAATAAAACAACATTTTGGGATGGGCCTCCGGTTAATAGGTTAGTCCCAAAAATAATATAAAGTGTATAATAAAGCCCGTAAACATCCAAAACATATAATATAATAGCATGGAACAATCAAAAATTATAGATACGTTGGAGACGTATCAATGATCTAGACCCATTGGTAATGACAAAGGGGGTCGGGTTCGGGACAACTTTCGAACGCGCGCGAGGGGTTCGATGCATTGTGCAAGGAAGGGTCAGGTGGTTAGGAGGGGTTTGGGTCCCTCCGACAACAATTGGACGCCTCCGGATGTGAGGAGGGTTAGGTTGGGCCTAGCGGTTGGTAGTGGACTGTGTAGATGGTCTAGGGAGGAAAGAGCGGGAAAGCCCGACAGTAGTTTTCGGAGACCGAAAATGTCTGACGTTTGACCGACTATAATGTCATTATAGTTATCTGTGGGGGCGTCAAACGGACTACAAATGCGATGAAATTTGGCAGGCGGTGTACCGACAATATAACAACACCGCATGCCAACTTTCATCCCATTCCGAGATCATTTTTCGGCCACTTATAAAATAATATTTCAGACGTGCCGCGGGCGCGTCCAAGTGTGTTTGGGCTCAGAATCGACAACGGAGGGAACGGGGAGACCGGGATGGATGCAAGTTTTCGAAAAACATGAAGATACAATGCACATGATGCAATGATGAATGCAACAAACAAATAAATAATAGAGCTGACACACAAAACATGGAAGGCATCTGGAATGCCGGTCTTGGGGCGTCACAACACCCCTCCACTTACAAGAGATCTCGTCCTCAGATCTAGGAATGGCACTGAAGAGAAGCGGGATAGGAAAAGGTAAAACCAAGCTTCTTCTTCGACAAACGAGTGAAACCACGAACCTTGAGAGGTTGAACAAATTGAAAGAAAAAATACAACGAAGATGAATAAAGTTGAAGGCATTCCGTTAGAAAAGAGGAACAAGGAACATTGCGAGAACCTTGTAAGTTGAAGGACATGAAACAAGAGCTTAACGGACCAAAAAGAATATGAAAGCACACCGGTAGAAAAGAGAAACAAGGAACACCATGTGAACCTTGGGGTTTGAAAAGCTCTGAATGATGAGAACAATGGACAAGAAGTACATGCAAGCACTCTGGTTGAAACGAGATGTACAAGTAACAATAAAGATCAATTACGACAACACTCCGGTTAAAACAAGATAGAGAAGGAATAAGAATGATATAATTTGGAAAACACTCCGACTATAAAATGGAAGGAATTTAACATGAACTTGAAAAAATGAGAGGATACTTGATGAAATCAACATCACACTACCACCAGAACTATTGAAAGAATGGCACAAGGGGTGAGAAAGATTTCAGACAACACTCCGGTTGAGAAGGGGGGCAAAACATGATAAGATGAGAGAACTTGAATGGAGGACACGGCACTCTAGTTGAATGGATAAGCAAAGGAAAGAACATGATCATTGACAAAAAAGGGATGATGGGGTCGAAGAGTGCAACATCACAATGCCTCCGGAACAAAAGCTATGCAACGGTGGTGAAGTTAGAAGTGATCAAGAAGTGATCTTGAGAACTACTTACATTCAAGCATAACACAAGATCATGTTCACTTCCCAGACTCCACCGAAAAGAGACCATCACGACTACACACGCGGTTGATTCATTTTAATTAAGTCAAGTGTCAAATTCTCTACAACCGGGTATTAACAAATTCTCGTCTGCCACATAACTGTGGGAACGGCTCTTGAAAGTTTATACCCTACAGGGATGTCCCAACTTAGCCCATCACAAGCTCTCACGGTCAATGAAGGATATTCCTTCTCCCGAAAAGACCCGATCAGTCTCGGAATCCCGGTTACAAGAAATTTCGACAATGGTAAAACAAGACCAGCAAAGCTGCCTGATGTGCCGACAAATCCCGATAGGAGTCGCACATATCTTGTTCTCAAGGCACACCGGATAGGTCAAGCTACGAGTAAAACTAGCCCTCAAGTTTCCCTGAGGTGGCCCCGCAGGCTGCCCGGTTCAGACCAACACGCAGAGGAGCACTGGCCCAGGGGATTTAAAATAAAGATGACCCTTGAGTCTGCAGAACCCAAGGGAAAAAGGCTTAGGTGGCAAATGTTAAAACCAAGGTTGGGCCTTGCTGGAGGAGTTTTATTCAAAGCGAACTGTCAAGGGGGTCCCATAATCCCCAACCACGTAAGGAACGCAAAATCAAGGAACATAACACCGGTATGACGGAAACTAGGGCGGCAAGAGTGGAACAAAACACCAGGCAAAAAGGCCGAGCCTTCGACCCTTTACCAAGTATATAGGTGCATTAAAGTAAATAAGAGATAATAATGATATCCCAACAATATCCATGTTCCAACATGGAACAAGCTTCATCTTCACCTGCAACTAGCAACACTATAAGAGGGGCTGAGCAAAAGCGGTAACATAGCCAACGGTTTGCTAGGAAGTTGGGTTAGAGGCTTGACATAGCAAAATGGGAGGCATGATAAACAAGTGGTAGGTAGCACGACATAGCGATAGAACGAAGGACTAGCAAGCAAAGATAGAAGTGATATCGAGGGTAATGGTCATCTTGCCTGAGATCTCGCAAGTAAGAAGAACAAATCCATGAAGAAGACAAATGGACGTAGTCGAACGAATCCTCACAACTCCGGAATGAATCCGAAGCTTACGAGAGAAGCAAACCGGAAAGAAGCAAGCAATATAGTAAACACACAAGCATAAACATGGCATGATTGACAACCAAGGATGATGTATGTCCGGTTAATGATTCATGGCATGGCAAAGTGCACAAACAAAAATACAAGTTAAGTGGAGCTCAACATGCAACAAGATGCATGTTGACGAAACACCACATTCGATTATTTAGTTCACTCCCTGTTAGATAGTCAACAATATTAAATGTTGTTAAACAGGGCAAGAGGTGAAACATAATTAAAACTACCTATCTAGGCAAGTTTAAATGAGACCGGAACAACAAACAACAATTCCAGAAAATCCCCATATGCATATTATGAATTTGGTACTGTTCTGCCCTAAACCGTATTTTAGAGTTGTTAAACATGCAAGATGAGTGCACCATGTTAAACTAGGCATTTTCTACCCCAATTACATATATAATTTATTTAAAATGGAGGTACGGTTAGTTAGTTATGAAATAAACCATTTGAGCATGGCATTTAACAAAATAAGTGCAAACAACAATTTAAACATTTTAAACATGGGTGAAAGTTGGATATTATGAAACTAGTTGAAATTCTAAGCATTTTTCATATATGAAGTTTGTACATATGATGCATAGTTTGTGAGTTATTAAATGTATGAACATGAAGGTGCAATCTGCAAAAATACAAATCCTTGGATAAATAGAAAATTCGTCCTGTAAGGAAAAAATATGGCAGGCCGAATCTGATGGAACTGGGCTGCTCACATTGGGCCAAGCCCAGTCGGTGAGGAGGCCGCGGTAGAAGCTGGGCTGGGCTTGAGGGGCCTTGGCGGCGGTCGGTGATGTTGGGTTGCAAAAGGCGAGGCGAGCTGGGCGCGAGGCCGGTCCAGGTGCAGTCAACGCAGGGACGGGGCACTCGTCCTCTTGCTTGAAGCAGAGGATGCAGGGGCGACAACGATGGACTTGGCGCGATCCCGATGAAAGGACGAAGCGGGGAGGCCGCGGATGGCGTGGATCCGACCATGGGGATGGCACGAAGATGACCCACGGCGGCAGGTGAGGCAGCGCCTGAAGGATCTGGAGCTCGGCCATGGAGGTTGCGGCTGTGTGGGTTGTCGGGCAGAGGACGACAGAGCACAGTGAGGAGGTCGGGAACGGGTTGGATGGTTGCAGGGGAGGTCCTGGACGCCGAAACCCGTGGCGATGGAGCAGTTCTTTGTGGTGGCTTGAGCATCAGGCGGGCATGGTCAAGGAGCTTCTGCTCAGGCGAATATCCGACGGGGCTGCTGTTCCAAGAGAGCAAGGGAGGTCAGGGAGGGAGAGAGAGAAAGGTGGTGAAGCAAGGAGGCAGCGGACGACCGACAGGGCTTATTTGTTCTACTCGTGGACGAGCTCCGTCTCGGGCACGAGCACGAGGCTGTGGGCTAGAGGTGGCTCAGGGATCGGGCGCGCGAGGCGGTGGTCGAGGAGCTCGGGGCCCTCCTAGTCCATATCAAGCGAGGGTGTTGGAGAGAGACACGAGATTGAGGGAATCAGGGGCAGTGCTCGTTGGCTCAGGCTCGATCCCGAGGAAGGAGGAGGCTGGTCGGAGAGGATTTGGAACATGGGTGCGGGCTCTGGTTGGTGGGGATCGATGGATTTGGAAGTTTTTGGTGGTGGCTGGTTGGTGCAAAGGGGATCTCGATGTGGGAGAAAGACAGTGGCGGCGGCGGAGGATTTGATGGATGGTACATTGTCCCTAAAATTTAGGGTTAGGAGTATATCTGCTATATATAGTAGGTAGGAATTGGGTAGAGGCTATTAGCCCCTCCGATTGTAATCGGGGCGGACGGAAAGAAATAGGCTAGGGAGTCCAATGAACAAAACGAAGGTGTTTTATAGATGTTTGTTGATGATCTAGACCCATTAGTAACGACAAAGCGGGTCGGATACGGGACAACTTTCAAACGCGTGCGTGGGGTTCGATGCACTCTGCAAGGAAGGGTCGGGTGGTTAGGAGGGGTTTCGGGGCCTTCTAATAACAATCGGACGGCTCCGGATGTGAGGAGGGTTAGGTTGGGCTTGGCGGTTGGTAGTGGACTGTGTAGATGGTCTAGGGAGGAAAGAGAGGGAAAGCCCGGCAGCAGTTTTCGGAGACCAAAAATGTCCGACATTTGACCGACTATAATGTCGTTATAGTTATCCGTTGGGGCGTCAAACGGACTCTAAATGTGATGAAATTTGGCAGGCGGCCTACCGACAACATAACAACACCACATGCCAACTTTCATCCCATTCTGAGAACATTTTTTGGCCACTTATAAAATAATATTTCGGACGTGCCGCGGGTGCGTGCAGGTTTGTCTGGGCTCAGAACGGACAACGGAGGGAATAGGGAGACCGGGACGGATGCAAGTTTTCGAAAAACATGAAGATGCAATGCACATGATGTGATGATGAATGCAACAAACAAATAAATAACGGAGCTGACACGCAAAACATGGAAGGCATCTAGAACGTCGATCTCGGGGCGTCACACATATGTGGCGGGCAGACATCGACACCTGACACAGCTATATTTGTGCAGCCATACACCAATCATTTTCAAATATTTTCACAACATGAGGTGGCAAGTATTAGCAGCCGCCCGCCACAGCTATATTTGGTCACTTTGCCTCCTTACACGCTTATACTTGGGTGGCGGGAAACTCCTCGCGCCTGTCACTGCTCTACGACGCATTCCCTGCCCCCCACCTCGTGCCACTTGAATCTCATTCTACACCCAAACCCTTCCTCCCCTCATCTCTCGCCACCGCCAATGTCGTGGCGTCATCCATTTCCACCGGCGAGGTCGGGGTCCGCCACCTAGAACGGCAGTGAGGAGCCAATCTTCCATTTTGCCCGCACCGTCTATCCCCGCCTCAAAGTTCATCGGTGTCGCCGTGCAAAGCGACCTCGAACTACTTCCATGTGACCATCGCCCGTGCCTTCCTCCGCATCCAATGTCGTCCTTGTCTCGGTCAAGCTGATCGTCCGCCAACGCCTCAGAAGCACACCTCGCTCCTCTCTGTCAGTGTCAATGGTTACTTGTGGTATGGCCTTCTCCCTCTTTATTAGTGTACTTAAAATGTACAACATATGGACAGAAATCTAGTACAACATTTTATTAGAGTAGCTAAAATTTATTGTATGATGTATCATTGAATCTTCATAAGGGAATGCATTAAAATTGATTGCGTGTGTTATACCAAAAGTACTATATATGGATGTAGGTGTATTCATAGTAAGTGCCAATGTTTTTGCGAAGCATGGATTAAGTTTCATTTCGCTTAATTTCTGTCACTCAATATGTCCAAATTCTATCAAAGGTCATGATGTTTTTTTCTTCTAAATGTTATATCTAAATGACAAATTGTTTAATGGGATTTAGATGGAGAAGCCAAGACGCCTCGTTAGGACTCCTACACCCGTAGATGAGATTCCTACTATCGTAGACATCGTCACGAGGCTGGCTTAGTACATTGAGATCGTGCTCGCCTATGTCGAGAGTGCTTGAGCAGCCATCGAGAGTGCTAAGTCATATTCTAAGAGCGCTCATGCATATTCCAAGAGCACTAGAGCAGCCACTGTGATCGCTAGAGCCGCCGTTGAGTGTGCGCAAGCAGCTGCGGAGAGTGCGTGATCGGCCGTCGAAGCTGCGAGGACCACCCAAGATGAGATCATGAAGATAGCAGCAGGCGTGGATAGCTCATGATGGAGCTGAACAACTACTGCAACACTTTCATGTGATCTATATAATCGATGCGAAGGATGGAGCTAAAGTTTTGCTTTTGAACTACTAATGAACGGTGCAACGTGGTGATTTGTAACGTCTATAATGCTATGAAGATTATGATGCGAATGATTGAGCTAAACTTTTGCTTTCGAACTACTAATGGACTGTGCGACGTGGTGATTTGTATCGTCTATAATGCTATGAACATTATGATGTGACTTTTCTCTATGTGATTGGATAACTATGAAATTGACTTGTTGGTTTCTTTATTTATTTACATAGACACTACTAGGTAAAACCTTATACACAGAATCTTAGCAGCAGCGCGGTACAGGGGGAGGCGCTACTGCTAATTATCAGTAGCGCGGGAACAAAACAAGCGCTACTACTACTCACTTAGCAGTAGCGTGGCTCGGTGGAACCACGCTGCTACTAGAATCGACCGACAGTTCCCGCCACCCTAGGTTTAGTAGTAGCACACTCTTGCTGACCATGCTACTGATAAGGTGATGGTAGTAGCGTGCTTTTTCTGGGTGGTGCTACTGCTAATTTTGAAACTAGTCACATGGCGGGCCCCGCTTAGCAGTAGCGTGTGTGTCGGAAGTAGGCTCCTGCTATGTTATTAGCAGTAGTGTGGTTTATGTCCAACGCTACTACTAAGCCGCAGCATATACCACCTTATCCCTCCCCCTCCCCCTCCCCCATCCTCTCTTCCTCACTTTTCCCTACCTCCCACCTCCTCTCTCCCTCACTTTGCTCTTCCTCACTACTTCTCCCCCCATTATTCTCCCTCTTCTATCTACCTTTCTCTCTCTTTATTACTCCTAGCTAACTACGCCACCTCCATTAATGCATCTCCTTTCTCTTTTTTCCTTCCCCCTCCACTAGTTGAAGTTGTCTCCCCCCAAATTAGAAAGCTAGGTAGATGTAGCATTTAGTGAAGTGACCTATGTACCTCCTAACTAGATCTAGCCTTGGAAAGAAGAGCTTTGTCCACTTTTGATGTCCCTACCACATCATCATCTCAACCGTGTGCTCGATCCCAAGATAGGTGATTAAAAATTTATGCTTTTGCAAGAATGGAATTATTTGTATGTGTGTGCGATATGACATAATCAGGCGATATGATAGAAATTGTGTGTGTGGCATGAGTTGACGCCGAATTGTGCTTGTGAGTTGCCTATGTTTTGCCGAAAAGTCGATTTATTTCTGTTTTTGTGAATTCCGGGCAAACTCTAGATCTATATGTCCTATTTTTAGGGAAGGTCATGCCGAATTTTTGTATGACTTTGATGTATGCACACATTTTTATAATCAATTTGTTTATTATTACCGTGCAGGCGTTCACGATGGTCAGTGGAACCATGTTGGACAGGTGGTTGCGGTCGGCGGTGCAGGACATGAAAGAAAATAACCTAACCGAGGTTTTATGTCCGTGTCGAAGATGCAAAGGAATAGTTTGGCTCGACCCCTATGACGATGGTCGTGTCGAAGCGCACCTTCTCATGAATGGTTTCATGGATGGCTATACTCTATGGATAATTGAAGATGAGGATGATCATGTTGAGGACGCCGACGGGGCAGGCAATGATGACACATGGCAACACGAAGAGATGATCGATCATGGCGGCGGGGAAGAGGCCGGACATGGCGGCGGAGAAGGGGTCGGACATGGCGGCAGAGAGAACATGGACTCCACGCCGCAGAGTTCGTCGGTACTAAGTTCAATCGTGCGGGACCCTCATGTTCAAGCACTGCTTCGCAAGGAGACGAGTACTGAGAGAGCTGCTTCTAGAGAGGAGGCTAAGCTGCAGCAACTGGTGGTAGACTGGAACACTCCATTGTATGATGGTTGCAATCCTGAGGTAACCCGCTTGAGTTTGACGCTCCAACTCCTACAGACAATGGCTAAAAACAAATGGACCGACACTAGCCTCGATGAGCATCTCAAGTACCTAAAGGATGTTCTTCCCGCGGGGAATACATGTTCTACTAGTGTGGATGAGGCCAAGAAAATCATGTGCCCTCTTGATCTGCCGCGCGTTAGATACCATGCATGCATCAACGATTGCACAATTTATTGGAAGGAGCACACGGAAAAACAAGCTGTCCGGTGTGCAATGCTCTCTATACAAGAAGGCCCGGAGGAAATATCCCTAGAAAGTTGTATGGTACTTACCGATCACTCCTAGTCTCTAGCAGTATTTTGTAGATCCCAAGGAAGCAAAGGTCATGCGTTGGCACGCGGAGAGGAAGAAGCCCGCCGATGGAGATGACCCAAAGCTGAGACACGTCAAGGATGGAAGCCAGTGGAGAGTGTTGAACGGCTTCTATCGGTATTTCGAATGTGATGCAAGGAACATCGTGCTTGGCACATGTACCGATGGCATGAATCCATTTGGCAACCAGAACACCAAGCATAGCACATGGCATGTGTTTGTATGGATGTATAACCTCCCCCCTAGTTGTGCATGAAGTCGAAGTACAGTCACATGAGCATGTTGATTCAAGGGCCGAAACAACCAGGAAATAATATTAATCTGTATCTAGGGCTACTTCAAGAGGAGTTACACCCGTTACGAAAAACACCGACCAAGACATGGGATGCCAGCAAAGGCGAGTATTTCTACATGAGAGCCGCGCTGATCACGACGGTGCACGACTATCTCGGTTATGATATGTCGTAGGCCAGGTGTGCGTGGATATTGCCGATGCATGCGGTGCATGGATGATACCATGTCTCAGCAGCTAACGTCATGGAAAGATGGCGGGTCTGGGAAAATCGTGTACATGGGGCATTGAAGATGGCTCGATCAGGATGACCCGTGGAGAAACTGTGGAGATCTATTCAATGGTCACGCTGAGCATCGAGGACCTCCACGTAAGCGGAGCGGCGCCGAAATCGATGAGCTATTGAAAACAGGGAACAGTGCCTCGTGCCGGGAAAGACGATGAAAAAGGCACCGGAGCCGCTGCTGAAGGTATGGAAGATGAGGTCTGTGTTCTGGGACTTGGAGTACCGGCACAAACTCGAAACACGTCATTGCCTTGATCAAATGCATATCTATAAGAATGTCCTTGAGGGCTTGCTTGCGACACTGATGAACATGTCGGATAAGACCAAGGATGCCCCGAAGGCAAGAAAATACTTGCAAAATTTGAAAATCAAGGAAGATCTGCACATGGCGCCCTGTAAAAAGTCAGATGAGACACGGACGGAGAGAGAGGCGTGGGAGAAGAAGGGAAAAAGTAAAGGAAGAGGATTATTGCCCCCCTTCTTGCTTCACCTTAAGTCCGGCTAAGATCGATCAATCCTTTAAGTGTCTTACCGGAGTCAAAGTTAGTTCCGGTTACTATGGCAAGATAAGCAGATATCTAGACACAAACAAGAAAAGGTTTAGTGGGATGAAGTCCCATGACTATCACGTGATGATGATGCAGATAATACTTATTGCCCTTAGAGGGATAATGGACAAGCATGTCCGTGACACACTTATTGGGCTCTGCAACTTTTTGGATGTCATCTCTCGAAAGTCAATCAGTGTGAAGCAGCTCTGAAGACTACAGGAAGAGATCATTGTGATACTGAATGAGCTTGAGATGTACTTCCTGCCCGTGTTCTTTGACGTCATGGTGTGTCTGTGTGTCCATATTGTGGACGACATTATAGACCTGGGGTCGTCATTCCTGCACAACATGATGATGTTTCAGAGGATGAATGGGATCATCGAAGGATTCGTTCGTAACATGTCCCGTCCAGATGGAAGCATCATCCAGGGCTATCTGACACAAGTGTGCATATCTTTCTGCGAGAATTTTCTATATGGCACAGACCAGCCACCTGGTGTTGGTATTGGTTTGCCCATTAACAAGCGCGATGGGAGGCTCGAAGGAGAAGGTCACTCCAACGGTCGCAGGGAACTGCACATGGCATACTCAGATCGATGCAACGACTTTGACAGAGCAAACTTGGGAGTGCTACAAGACCTAGACGAGGTAGATCCATTCGTGGCACTGCATAAAGAAATTACCGCAAAGAAGTATCGTGACCGGGGGGTATCCAGGACGGACCCAAAGTTACTAGAGAGCACAACTCCACTTTCCTACATTGTTTCAAAGAGCATATTATTGCTAATCCCCCCAAAAAGGGCTCTAAGGACGGATTGCTCATATACGCCTTAGCACATGGCCCCTCGCCCAACCTCGTCACCTATCAGGCATACGATATCAACGGATACACATTCTACACGGAGGCCAAAGATATGGACAATGATGATTAGAACTCAGGGGTGACGATGGAATGCATGACCGGCAGCGACAATGGCGCAGCTAAGAGATTTTACGGACGGGTCGAGGAGATCTGGGAGCTTGACAACTCTGGACTGCACAATGCGACGATGTTCCATGTCAGATGGGCTAAGAATGTCGAAAGATAAAACCGGTATTTCACTATCAGGACTATACCCGACGCCAAGAGCGCTACAGTGAATGCTATCGCAAAAAATGAGCCATGTGTACATGCTAAGCACGTGATACAATGCTTCTTCATAACCGACCCGTGCAATCCCAGCCGTGTTGTCATGAGGAGAGGCAAAAGGAACATCATTGGAATGGATGGAGTTGACAACGAGGAAGACTACGACTAGTGCGGCAATCCAATGAGGGAAGATGACGATGATGATGAAATATACGTCAAAACAAGAATCAATACTACATTACCTAAGAAAGATCATACTCCATTGAAAAGGAAAAGTGACAATGAGGGGCTCAATTATTCTTCAACGAACAAGAAGGGAAAGAAGCTCACTCAAAAATGAAAATGTCAACGCTGAGGAACCATATGTTATTGGGTCAAATGATGTAATATATATGTTCCTATTTTGTGTACACACCTAGCAATTATGCACGGGTCAAATGATGTAATATATATGTTCCTATTTTGTATACATACTTCATCGTCAAATGATGCAATATATATCGCCTTAGTTATATACATTATATCACCTTCCCTTCGTTCACTTCTCTCGAATAAAGGAAAAGAAAAGAAAAGAAAAGGGAGAGAAAATAAAATATAAGAAACAAACAAGAAAACTGCTATAGGTATTGGTTATAGCAGTAGCGCTTTTTTGAGAAAGAGCTATAGCTAGTCAAGGTAGCAGTAGCGCTTTCTATATAAAAACGCTATAGCTACCTATAATAGCAGTAGTGCTTTCTGGATAAAAGCGCTATAGCTAACTTAGCTATAGCGTGTTTGTCTGGAACGCACTACTGCTACCTCAACCTAACCCCCAAAATCTTCACTCTCTCTGCTTCTTCCCGCCTCTGCTTCCTCCCCCCCCCAAATCACCACTCTCCCTTCCCCGGTGTCGTCGCCCCGGAGCCCTGCCCTTGCTGCGCCCCGGCGCTCACCCCCGACCCCGGCGCCTGGCCCCATCCAGACGCTCGCCCCATCTCCCCCAACCCCGGTGACCATCGGCGACGTGCCATCTCTCCCGACCCCGCCTCGCCTCGGTGCCACGCCGTCTCCCTGACTCCATCTCTCTCTACCCTCTGTAAGCCATCTCCCCTCCCCTCTTCTCTGCTATTTAGTGCTAGTTAGTATGAAACAATATGAACCCTAGGCTATTTTTTAGTGTAAGAAAAACAAAATTGATTATATAAGTTTCTTGCATTTTTAGTTAAATAAATTGTTGTTATTTAAATTTTATAGTGATACTTAGTTAAGTAGAATTAGTATGAAACCTAGGATAGATTAGTTAAAGCAACTGTTGTTATTTAATTTTTTAGTTAAAGCAATTGTTGCTATTAAAAAACAGAATTTGAAGTGGACAGATTTGTTAAAGCAACTATTGCTATTTACATTTTTTAGTTAAAGCAATTTTGCTATTTTTTTTGGTTTCAAATTTAGGTAAGCTGAATTTAGTTTCAAATATTGTGAAGAAAAATGACTTCTTGCGTTTTTCTTCAAGTTCTATATTTTTCTTCCTTTTATATGCAAATTTGAAGTGGACATGTGATATGTGGACATGTGATTTGGACATGTCATATTTGGAATTTGGACATGGCATTTGGACATGTGATGATTTGGACATGTCATATTTGGAAAATGATGATTATGTGCAGGGTAAATGATCCGAGTGGCCTATGTTTCGATGGAATATTGATTCATTTCCGTTCTGGTGAATTTTAGGCGCTCGATATGTCCACTTTTTAGCAAAGGCCATGCCAAAATTTTCCGTGAATTTTTGCATGACTTGTGCTAGAAATTAGGTATATCAAGTGCCGGGAGTTGCTGGGATACGGTATTCCGGCAAACATAGATCTTTTTATGTCATTTCTATTTTTTTTATAGTTTTAGAATTAAATTAGAAGACTTAAGCATAGGAAACATGCCGAACAACAAAGAAACCGGGCCTTCTAACCAAGATGCAGACGAGATGGATTATGATGGTGAACAACAGTACCTCGACTTTTTGTCTGCTAAGCATAGTCAAGGTTTGCAGGTCAGCCGCGATGATGGTACTGACGCTGGCGTCGACACCAACGACACTGGCACCGATGGCGGCGCTGAGACCGGCTGGGAAGGTACCGGTGGGGAAGATACCGGCGGGGAAGGTACCGGCGCCGATGCCGCTACCGAAAAGAAGCAGAAGAAATAGAGGATACGAAAACCTAACAAACTCGGCATTGGACGATTGGTCATCACAAAGATGGCACTTGGCAAGTTTGAGCCATTAGAGCCGAAAGAACCTCGCAAGTGCTATGGGAAACAAGTAGGATGCATCCGACGGGAATGCGCGAGCATCAACGACGATGACTTAAGGAGTAAAGAACATTTGAGGCAGTTGCTCTTGACGAAGTTGCACAAGAAATTCAAGTTCCCCGACCGGGATGATAGCATAGAACAACAATGGGATGGTCCGAAGATGAAAAAGATTAACAATCAAACCATGAGCATGTTTACCAATGATTTGGACTCCTGGAAAGGGAGGGTGAAATGAGCTATTGAGGCTGAGGAACCCCTATCCAAGATTCTAGAGGAAAATCTGACACTTACGGGAGAGGAGTTTGAAAAGTTCTAGGACACTTGCGCTACAGAGGCAACCAAGGCTAAGGATGCGAAATTCGAGAGCCTTCAGCAAAGAAACACGGGGAAGCATCACCTCGGAAGCCATGGCTACCTCGGTAAAAGGCCCATATGGTATAAGGAGGACGTGGAACATTAAGCCGCGGCCCTCCCTGACCCCTTCGCGAAGTTCACCAACCCCTTGGAGGGTGACTTCATCAGGGCCCGCTACAAGTGGGACAAGGAAAATAAAGTTTTTTACATGGACCAGATCACGAGGAGATTGATTAGAATACTTGTAACTATTCTATTACCACCTTACATTTAGCTCCAGATCAAGTCGACTACACATTCATAAATGGTTCACCTTCCTTCTGCAGGAGAAGCAACACCAGCTTGCAGCCGAAATCCCTTCTTCTCTGATGAGGCCCAAGTGGGACACCCCTCTCAACCGAGCCTTGAACGAACTCAAGGGACTCCCTTTGGTCCAGCGGCCGCAGTATGGACGCGTGCATGGCGCCACGTGGAAGGTGTTTTACAACGAGATCTCAGAGGCCAAGAAGCAGAAAAAGAAGTTTAGTCAGGCGGACATCGACGAGAAGGTGAAGCTTGCGTTTGAGAAAAAACAACTAAGGACGCGAAAAAAACAACCGAGGAGAAAAATGAGTTGCTACAGCAGGCAACCAATGCAGCTGTAAATGCCTGCAGAAATGATTTCGCTACTAACTTCGTCCCGGCTGTCATCAACTGGATGAAGGAAAATCCATACAAGACGGTACATGATTTCCCCGTGCCTAGTTTCATCACGAGCAACTCCGTGAACAACACCACCGCACCATCACCTGCTCACGCAACGGGGCCTGCTCTCGCAGCCGCACCCGCTCATAGTAGCCCGTCCTCAGTCTCTGGCGTTCTAGGCAGGCCTTTGTCTTTGGCTGAGCTCGACGCCCTCACGGTAATTACATGTCGCACCAACATATATATCTAGAATATTCCATTTTCATTGCCTTTTGGATGATTTACGCCGCAGACATGTGTTTGCAGGCCAACGAAACCCAGTGCACCGTACTCTACTTGATCAAAGGCCTGAAGGTGGACGTGGGAAAGGGGGTGATAACAAAGCCCTTGGAACTCACATTCTACAGCCAGCTGATCCCTGTTGGGCACTTCAGGGTTACCTTGTCGAGTGTGACACTGGAGCACGAGGATTTGCCTCATCCAGTACATCTAGGAGGAGAGGACGACGAGACCCCGTTGTCGATTGGAAGCTGCAAGGGTTGGGTGCTGCTATGGCCGAAGAATCTTCTTCATCTAGAGCCGGCCAAGAGCACACCAATAACCACACATCCACAAGCATCTATGGAGACTACCACCCCACCTATGCTATTACCAACTCCTATAGTGCCGGGTGTCGGTCTCAAAACCGGCGGATCTCGGGTAGGGGGTCCCAAACTGTGCGTCTAAGGCGGATGGTAACAGGAGGCAGGGGACACGATGTTTACCCAAGTTCGGGCCCTCTTGATGGAGGGAATACCCTACGTCATGCTTAATTGTTCTTGATGATATGAGTATTACAAGAGTTGATCTACCACAAGATCAGAGAGGCTAAACCCTAGAAGCTAGTCTATGGTATGATTGTATCTTGTCCTACGGACTAAACCCTCCGGTTTATATAGACACCGGAGAGGGCTAGGGTTACACAGAGTCGGTTATAAGGGAGGAGATCTACATATCCGTATTGCCTAGATTGCCTTCCATGCCAAGGAAAGTCCCATCTGGACACGGGACGAAGTCTTCAATCTTGTATCTTCATAGTCCAATAGTCCGGCCGAAGGATATAGTCCGGCTGTCCGGAGACCCCCTAATCCAGGACTCCCTCAGTAGCCCCTGAACCAGGCTTCAATGACGATGATTCCGGCGCGCAGTTTTGTCTTCGGCATTGCAAGGCGGGTTCCTCCTCTAAATTCTCCATAGAAGATTTTGAACACCAGAATAGTGCCCAGCTCTGCAAAACAAGTTCCACATACTACCGTAGAGAGAATAATATTTCCACAAATCTAATCTGCTGACGCATTTTGACAGCACGACATTACGTCATGGCCCGGTCATTTATCCGAATTGTTTTTCCCAACCAGCACTGCACATATTGCGAGGCGGTTTTCTCGACATGTCTTGTCGAAGCAGAGATCGTGTCCCCCTTATTACAGGATTCTCATCAATACGGACATGGGTAACCCACTCATGCCCATTGGTATGACTCCTCGATTTTAGGCAAGTCCAAAACGTCCGCGAGGAGGATGCTTGATATTCACCCTCTTTATAAAGAGGCCAAGGCATGCCCTTTCTTCCTCTCGTGCTCAATCGAATCCTTCCCCCGCCTCGAGTTCCAACACCCAAGGCTCAGGTCAGGCGTTTCGGACCTTCAACCATGTCCGGATCCAACCTCCAAGGTCGGTGCATGCCTTCCTCTGTCACAGACGAGGACATCAAGAAGCTGAGAGAGGCCAAGTATCTGACCGCCGAAATCTCGCACAGGCTGCCCGCCCAAGGGTAGGTCATCCCCACTCCCGAATCCAACGAGAGTGTTGTGTTCGTCTCTCACTTCCTCCGAGGGCTAGGCCTTGCTCTAGACCCCTTTGTTAGGGGGCTCATGTTCTATTATGGGCTGGATTTCCATGATCTGGCCCCGGATTCCCTCCTTCACATATCGTCGTTCATCGACGTATGTGAGGCCTTCCTCCGCATTACCCCACACTTCGGCCTATGGCTCAAGACCTTCATTGTACAACCGAAGATGATCGAGGGGCGACAGGCAGAGTGCGGAGGCGCTATAATAAGCAGGAACACAGATGTTCCATGGCCAAAGGGTTCCTTTCCAGAGGTGTCCAGTTTATGGCAGCGGGAGTGGTTCTATATCACTGCTCCCTGAAGTACCAAGTGGGTAGCCGCCCCTGCCTTTCGCGCGGGTCCCCCACCACAACTGATGTCATGGGTCACCAAGGGGTAGAACTGGGGGCCAGCAAATGATGTGCTACTATTGTAGAGTCGCATCAGAGATCTCCTCGAGAGAGACATCAACCTGGTCACTGTGATACAGGTCATGCTAGTTCGCCAGGTCCCGCCTTGCAAACGTAGACCTCTCCATATGTGGGAGTTCAACCCGGAGGGACCGCAAATCATTCAGCACTTCCTCGGCATGACGCTCGAGGAGATGTACAAGTTGTTCTTCGGACCACAAATAAAGTGTCCGGACACCACCGAGGATGCGGGTCTCAGTTGTAATCGCCTGGATACCCAAGTAAGTAATCCTGCGGCCGAACACATTGTTTCTCTTATTTATCATAATCATCATTCTGAAAAGTTGCTCTTTGACCAGGATTGGGTAACAAAGGCGAGGATGATAAGGTGTCCGGCCCTCCTCCCCGAAGGCGCAGCAAACCAAGTACTGGCCAAGATGCTCGAGTCGGCGCCTTATCCGGCACCCTCAGGGGAAGATAAAGGGGGGAATAAAGAGGCTGAAAGTAGACCTCACTTATTATCCATCCAAACCGAGGGAATTAGCGTCTCCGCGAAGGAGGGTACCCAGGGAGAAGGATCTGAAATATCCTCTCCCCAAGGAAGGAAGAGGACTACCTCTGAAGACCCGGAAACAATGTTTTCCAAACGGGGGAAGAGATCTTCGCCAGAGGGTCCTACCTCAAAGGGCACTCTTGCTGCACAACACCCACAAGGGGATCAGCCCTCTACCAAGTTGTAAGTAAAAAAGTACTTAATAGTGAAAATATCCTACCTTACTTCTAACGACATTAACCGAAGCTTATATCTTGTAGTTCGGATCGTAGCCCTTCTTGACAGAGTTCATCTTAGGGGGATCTTCTTCCGGAGATGATGGAGAGTGAAACACCTCCCCCTGCCACCCCGCCCTATGAGGCGGGCGACCCTGAAGTGTCGTCGCGGAGGGTTTCTCCTCATCCGCCAAGGCTAGAGGGTAATCCTTTGGCCACCCGGAGTCCTCAGTATTCGACTCTTAAAGATAGCAACAGAAAGAGTCCGGAACCGTGCAGTATGCGGTCAGATGCACTAAAGGATCTTCTGGAGAAAATGGCCATCTCAGAAGCGCATCGTTCGCTAATGGGTACGGTAATTGAAAGGATTTCATCCGCTGAAAGTGGATTGCATGAAGCTTTTATGAGTCTGCTGAAAGGCTTTGAGGTATGTGAAGTAGTGTATGTTTTTGACAGTACTGCACACGTTAGGTGTGCCCTATGCAGATAGTAGCCCCTGAGACTCTGGTTGCCGTCAAAAACGGCGGCAAACAGAGGATCATAGTCCTAGGTAATAACCAAACTGCCTTTATGTCCAGGTGGCTGAAGCTCCGGTGGCCAGCCAGACTGATGCGTTTGCCAAGCTAAAGCGGCAACTTGATGCGGCAGATGCCGACATCATGCTTGTCAACAAGCGGCTTGACGAGGCATAGGGTAAGTGATTTCTTCGATGATCAACACATAGTAAGAGGAGTAGGATGCCGGTATCTTTAATATGTTGTGACTGCAGATGGAGTTGCCACCGTGGAGTCCCTTCGGGCGGAGCTTGCCCGAGCCAAGGAACAAGCAAGGAATAGCGATGCGGCCTCCCTAAAGGCAGTCGAAGAGCTGAGGGCCGAACAGGCTGCGCATCGCCAGAGCAAGGAAAGAATAGCCAAGATGGCTGTTGAGTTGAAGGATGCCGCTGACCGTTACCAACTTCTTGAAAAAGAAAGCCGAGCGAAGGCGACAGACCTGGAGAAGGCCATGGTAGCAGCCAAGGAATCCTGCTCCGAAATCAGAGTGACGAAGGAGGAGCTTCCTCAAGCTACGGATATCGTGGCTGGGAAGCCCTTCTTGTTGCGGACTAAGTTCGGAGATCCGAAGTATGCTCCTCTTGATCAACTGTGGAGTTCTGCGGATGCCTACGTGGATTTGGCAGCAAGTGCTGCTGATGCAGCCGAGTACTTCAAGGATCAAAAATATCGTGAAGTGGAAAAGCTGTTCTGGTCACAATTCCATGCTCTAGTGCGTCCGCTGCTGCTGAATGAGCGAATGGCTGAGTGGGCCGAACTCCATAGGTTGTCCGTACTTGCCATGAGGTCTATTGTGGATCATCTGTGGCTGGGAGGGCCAATGCTGAATAGCTACTTTAGTTTAGTGCAACAATTCCTTGGTGTTGTGCTGCACATCGATGCTATGAAGAGGTCGGCGTGCATAGAGGGTGTGCGGATGACATTTGCCCGTGTCAAAACATGCTGGGAAGAGATGGAGGCTGCCACTATTGCAACACAGGGTTCGGTCGTGGGCCGAGTGGCTGTCGAGCACTACTTTGAAGAGGTCCTTGAAGGTGCTCGTTCGATAGAGGCTCAGTGCTCAAAGAATATTATGTTCTAGTGACATGTATCCCCATTGTAAAAACAATGTTTTATTGAATTATAAAGGTTGTGTTTATACTTTTGCCTGGAAGTATTATGATGCCTCCTGTGCGGCCGTTTATGTATATATGTATATAACCTGAAAGTTTGTAGTCGTCGGCTTCCACCCCCACGCATATAATGCGGGGGTGTTTGCAAAAAACGTGTATTCACACTTGATCCAATGTCTTGGTCCATGAAGGAGGTGGTAGCGCAGCGAACGAGGCAATCGGACTATATTGGTTTAACACTTTCACTTAGCCATAGGAGTTTGACGGTGGGGCTACTATATAGCCCTGGTACTTCTGCGCTCGTCCGAATACGGGGCACGTATGTACGTGACCGGGAAACGGCCCTTCGTTAATGCAGAGTTATCCCGAAGATTCTGCTGAGTCATCGAGTGGTTGACTAGTCTCGCACTACCTCATGACAGTCAGTTTTTGTTTTTCTCTACTGAGTTGCTCATCCGGATGAACCAGGGCACAATAGCAGTAGTTCTCCCAGTGCTACCTTAGCCGATATAGTGGAACGTGAGGTACCAAACCATGGGAGCCGGGCAAACCCAACATTTGACCAAAGACATGATTCGGAGCTGATGCATATAGGGCCAAACTCGCGACGCTGAACACTCCCTAAGGTATTCGGTCTTTATAACATATCCCGGGCTGAACAATGCCCTCAATAATAGACCCCGAGTGTCCAGGTACATGCAATATCCTGACGTGGCCACATGCCAATAACGTCAGCATCCTTCTCGGTTGTATTGAGTATCCGGAGGATGTGAGCAACAAGAGACAGTAAAAAATGTTTACGAAGGGTCTTAATCTGAAAAGAAACCTTTGAGCAGGTCCCTGCTGCACATCTGCGCCTGTGTCTCCGTTGTGCCGTGTCTTGGATGGGTGTAGCACGATTGTCATCTGTAAAAGAGAAGAACTTAGGTGAAAGTTGTCGTGCCATAAAATTGGTTATTATCAATAGACCATTAAAATTCAAGATAAGTTAAATTTTAGCCGGACTAGCCCCGATTACATGCGGGAAGCCCCTGGTACCGTCTACGAGGGTTTGACCATCAAACCAATCTCATGTGTATGTGGCGATGCACCAGACTCACCTAACCGTGTTCGTGGTCTTCACGACCTGTCATTTTTTCTGGTTGGTGAGGCCGTCTAGTGTTCGGCTGTTAAAGCCGCCGCACATTCTTCCACGCGTAGAGAACGCTCAGTGTTTCCACTAACTGTGATGGTGCCACATGGACCGGGCATCTTGAGCTTGAGAGAAGCGTAATGCGGTATTGCATTAAAACGAGCAAAAACCGCTCTCCCGAGTAGTGCTTGATAGCCACTTCGAAATGGAGCGATGTAGATTCGCTTCAGAAGTTGTCGGGAGAGCCGAATACAACCTCTAGTAATAGAGAGCCCATAGTGCGGGCCTCTGGGCCTGGTATTACTCCCTTGACGGTAGTATTATTGCGGCTTATTTGTGTCGGGTCTATCCCCATTTTGCGGACTGTGTCCTGATATATCAGATTTAGACTACTGCCGCCGTCCATAAGGACTTGTGTGAGATGGTATCCAAGTATTATTGGGTCTAACACCAAGGCAACCAATCCTTCGTGTCGGATGCTTGTCGCGTGATCCCTGCAATCAAAACCGATCGGGTAGGCCAACCAGGGGTTGGACCTATGGGTGACGGGCTCTATGGCCCGTGTCTCTCGGAGTGCATGTTTGCTTCTCCTCGTTGTCACATGGATCATGTTTATTGTTTTAACCTCTGGTGGGAATTTTTTCTGTCCTCCAGTGCTTTGCTGGCGAGGTTCATCCTCGTCTTCGCTTGGTGTCCCCCCCTTGTGTTTGGCGTTTAGCTTACCGGCCTGCTTGAAGACCCAGCATTCTCTGTGGGTCTGGTTTGCAGGTTTATCAGGGGTGCCATGAATCTGACATACTTTGTCAAGAATCCTGTTTAGGCCAGATGGTCCCTCTCTGCTGCCTTTGAAAGGCTTTTTCTGCTAACCTGGTCGAGAGCCCCTGAATCCGGCGTTTACCGCCGTATTATCTGGGCTATCTTCTTTATTTCGACGCTTGTTTTTATTGCGTTGTGGTTTTCCATTGCCATCCCTGACTTCGGATGTGCTTGGGTCACTGGTGCTACTGCGGGCTAACCAGCTATCTTCACCCGCGCAAAAGCGGGTCATGAGGCTTGTCAGGGCTACCATTGTTCTCGGTTTTTCTTGGCCGAGGTGTCTGGCGAGCCATTCGTCTCAGACGCTGTGTTTGAAAGCTGCTAAGGCTTCGGCGTCTGGACAGTCGACAATTTGGTTCTTCTTAGTGAGAAACCTATTCCAAAGCTTCCGGGCTGACTCTCCGGGCTGTTGAATTATATGACTTAAATCGTCTGCATCCGGAGGTCGGACATATGTCCCTTGAAAATTAGCCCGAAAAGCGTCCTCGAGCTCCTCCCAACTTCCAATTGAGTTTTCAGGGAGGCTTTTTAGCCAGTGTCCAGCTGGTCCTTTAAGCGTGAGGGGCAAGTATTTGATAGCATGGAGATCGTCTCCGCGAGCCATATGGATATGGGGGATAAAGTCCTCAATCCAGACCCCAGGGTATGTGGTCCCGTCATACGCCTCTATGTTCACTGGTTTGAATCCTTCTGGGAATTCGTGGTCCAGCACCTCATCAGTGAAACATAGGGGGTGTGCGGCACCCCTATATTTGGATGTTCCATGGCGTTCGGACGGTTGTAGTATTCGGTTTTGATTTTGTACCGGAGAGCGCCTCCTAGATCCATAGATGGATCTGGTCGTACTGGATTTTTGGCCCAAGTCCTCACATAGATCGTGTTTTGACTTATGTGTGACGTTGTGAGCCGCTCTATCACAGTCACAAGGTGGTTGATTCGGTCGGTTGGCCGTTTCATTTTTCGGCTGTGTGGGCTCTAAGGCCTCTTCGTCGAATTCAGGTAGTAGCTTGCGCTTTGCATAGCTATTTGTGTCGTAACTTCCACTATACTTTTCCGCGTTGTCGAGCACTTTGTTCCACCTGCTGTTGAGCATATTTTGTGTGGACTTAAGCCTTTGCGTCTGCTTTTTCAGACTCCTCGTTGTGGCAATAAGCCTTCTGCGGAGGTTCTCTTGCTCTAAGTGCGTTTCCGGGATGATGTGTGCATCTTTGTCCGGGCTATTTTCTTCCCCAGAGGGGGTTTGATGAGGTTTATCCTCGGCGTCGCTGTGTTCGGGCATCGGATCCGTACTATGTTCGCCGCTTGCAGCTTCGTGATGCTCTGCCGCCGAGGCGATGTGGTTGTCGTTTCCTCTGGAGTCGACTGGAGTGTTATTTTCTCTTGCGTTGTTATCGCTGTTTTTGCTATGGCGGGACTTAGGGTGGCGCCGCTGACGTCGGCGCTTGGGTTGCTTCTTGGAGGGGCCATCCTACGTTGTCTCTTCGCCATTGCCTTCTTTGGGTGTATCCACCATGTATATGTCATGTAATGAGGTGGCGTTCCAGCGCCCTGTGGGCGGTGGTTCTTGTTCGTCTCCTGCATTGTCGTCCATACCGTTGATTTCTTCGGAGTCAAAGTCGAGCATGTCAGTTAAATCGTCGATAGTGGCTACTAAGTGGGTGGTGGGTGGGCAGCGAATTTCTTCATCGTCCGCATCCCATTCTATCCGAACATAGTTCGGCCAAGGTTCTCCTGACAGGGAGAGAGACCTTAATGAATTTAGCACATCGCCGAAAGGCGAGTGCTGAAAGATATCCACGAAGGTGAACTCCATGATCAGCGCCCAGTCGGATTCGACGGGCACGGATGCAAGCGGCTCGGAGTCCGTGGCCGGAGATGAATCCAGTGGTTCGGTGACACGGCTCTCGTAAGGGGTGAAGTCAGTATCCGGCTCTATTGCCACTGAGAGTGCGGCCTCCATGGCGGGGTCTATCCCTCTGTTCTCGGATGGCGTGATTTGCTCCGCATTGACGGCCCGAGTAATTGCAGATGCGATCTCCTGAATATTGTCCGACGGCAGAGTTACGTCATGCTCGTTGTGACTGTGCGGCGCACCTGACATGGTCCCGAATCCGTCGAAGATCAAGTCTCAGCGGATGTCGGTAGTGTAGTTTAAGTTTTCGAACCTGACCTGATGGCCAGGGGCGTAGCTCTCGATCTACTCTAGATGGCCAAGCGAATTGGCCCGCAATGCGAAGCCGCCGAATATAAAGATCTGTCCGGGGAGAAAAACCTCACCCCTAGACCGGATCGTTACCGATGATCGAAGGAGCCATCGAGCCTTACAGTGACAACACAGTGGAACTTGCAATGAAAGTAGCAATGTTGGTGTCAAAACCGGTGGATCTCGGGTAGGGGGTCCCGAACTGTGCGTCTAAGGCGGATGGTAACAGGAGGCAGGGGACACGATGTTTACTCAGGTTCGAGCCCTCTTGATGGAGGTAATACCCTACGTCCTGCTTGATTGTTCTTGATGATATGAGTATTACAAGAGTTGATCTACCACGAGATCGTAGAGGCTAATCCCTAGAAGCTAGCCTATGGTATGATCGTATCTTGTCCTACGGACTAAACCCTCTGGTTTATATAGACACCGGAGGGGGCTAGGGTTACATAGAGTCGGTTATAAGGGAGGAGATCTACATATCCGTATTGCCTAGCTTGCCTTCCACGCCAAGGAAAGTCCCATCCGGACACGGGACAAAGTCTTCTATCTTGTATCTTCATAGTCCAACAGTCCGACCGAAGGATATAGTCCGGCTATCCTGAGACCCCCTAATCCAGGACTCTCTCACCGGGTGAGAGCAGCGGACGACGTGATTAAGGGGGTCCAATAATCGGCCCCGTAGAACAAAGAATGGATGATGAGATGGAGGAGATGGAGGACCCAATGGGTTTCCTCAATACAGGTGCCTATGATGGTGACTTAGATATGATGATTCAGCCATATGACGTATCGGGCTATCAGCATGCTGATGAGGATATGGATGATCTGCCTGGATAGGAACGTCCTAGCAGGGATTGCAAGAAGTCTCTCTTCATGAAATCCTCATAGGACACGCCTGAAGAAGCCGCCTCAAAACAGGCTCAACTAGCCGGGGGTCGTATAGTGCTTAGCCTGGCAACACTGGGCAGGGGTTAAGGAAAGGTCTGGAAGGTGTGCCCAAGAAAAAGGAGAGGAAGAGACCAGGGAAGATAGGCTCAGCTGCCTACAAACAAGCCAGAGCACACATCATCCAGACGGTGGATTTTGAAGAGCGTGTGCCCGTCAAAGGTGCGGCCATGTTCCATGTCACGGGCAAGCTGATGCTACCGCCGAAACGGCTGGAGGCACTATCAGGGGATCTCAAGACACTACACGACCATGTGCTATCGACTGAGAAAAGCCTACTAGCCTCGAAGGATCCAGGATATCCAACATACGCGGCTCGTGTGCCTGAGGGGAAGTGCTACGTCGACGCACGGCCCACGGAGGTGTTCTTCCTGTGGTTTGACCATATCTTTGAGATGTTTCTGACAAGGCGGCTTGATTTTACAATTGTTCACCTTTTTCCGCTACATATGAGCTTTGTCATGAAGAGGGAAGAAGTCTCGCAAATCTGTGTGGAGGATCTGTACTACATGCACGAGTCTTTCTTGAGTCTCGGTGACTTCGAGCGTGAAACTGCTAGGGAGTACCTCGAAAACTTCATGGTACAGAATAAGGACCAGGAAATTGTTCTCCTGCCTTATCATCCAAAGTAAGTCAGTTCCGGACAATCCTTTCGTACATTTCAATCATTCCTTCACACTCATACAGAGAATAATTTGAGGTGTCTTTTCCCCGCGGCAACAGGCGTGCCGTCCTTATCGTTCTTTACTCGCTAGTCTCCCACGTCGTGTATACCAGAAACTACGAGAAGAAGGACTACACCCACATAATGAATATTCTAGATGATGCTCTCCAAGGCTTCAACATTAGGGGCGTCCACTTGTAGATCAGGAAACAAAGGAACAAGAAGTTGGGTTTCTCACATAAAACTAACTTCTACTGCATCCATGTCCCAAAACCAAGCAAGAAAGATGGATTCTACCTCCTCCATCTCATGATTGAGTTCAGCACAGATCACCAAAAGCTTTGCATGACAAGCAGAAACGATGATCATATCCGCAGGTGGGTAGAATCTCATGGAAAAGCGGATTATAAACTTAGAGATGACTTCTTTTGCATCCAAAGGGACATTGCAATGATCATCATGAAAGAAGTCGTCGCTGAGAAGGGGATGTTCCACCATGGCTCTATATTGCGAGCTGACGTCCGAACTCACATAGGCATGCCACGTCATGACCTCATGTCGTTCAAGAAGCTAGGGTCCATCCTTGATGATATGGAAGGATGGAACTTCTAGTGATTTACGATGCCGATGATGATGATATGTGTCGGTTGAACTTGTATACTTTATGTAGAGATGAAACTTTGTGATGTCCACGATCCCTGCCGAACTTGTGTAACGCTACTTTGTTAGTTTGGGTAAGATGACCTACGTACCTCTAGTTAATTAGTTTACATACTATATTGTAACGCCCTCGATGCGGATATATCTCCCGCGTGTTGAAGCACGACTTAGAGGCATAACCGCATTGAAAGCAATGCCGCAAGTGAGGTAATCTTCACACAACCCATGTAATACATAAGGGAAAAGGATACATAGTTGGCTTACAATCGCCACTTCACACAATTACATGAATAAAGCATTACATCAACCAGATACAATCAAGGTCTGACTACGGAACCCAAAATAAAAGAAGACTACCCCAAAAGCTACACAGATCCCCGATCGACCCCAACTGGGCTCCACTACAGATCAACTAGAACGAAACAACACAAAGGACAAGATCTTCATCGAGCTCCTCCTTGAGCTTGGTTGCATCAACTGCACGGTTCAACGACACATGCAAACTGGTTTTGGAAGTATCTGTGAGTCACGGGGACTCGGCAATCTCACACCCTCGCGATCAAGACTATTTAAGCTTTAGGTAAGGTAAAGGTATGACGTGGAGCTATAGCAAGCGACTAGCATATTTGGTGGCTAACATACGCAAATGAGAGCAAGAAGAGAAGGCAAAAGCATGGTCGAGAAACTATGATCAAGAAGTGATCCTAGAACAACCTACGTCAAGCATAAATCCTACAATGTGTTCACTTCCCGGACTTCACCGAGAAGAGACCATCACGGTTACACATGCGGTTGGTGCATTTTAATTAAGGTCAACTTTAGGTTTTCTACAACCGGACATTAACAAATTCCCATCTGCCCATAACCGCAGGCACGGCTTTCGAAAGTTCAAATCCCTATAGGGGTGTCCCAACTTAGCCCATCACAAGCTCTCATGGTCAACAAAGGATATTCCTTCTCCCAAGACCATCCGATCAGGCTCGGCATCCAGGTTACAAGACATCCTCGACAATGGTAAAACAAGTCTAGCAACACCACCCGAATGTGCCGACAAATCCCGATAGGAGTTGCACATATCTTGTTCTCAGGGCACACTCAGATGAGACTAGCTACGAGTAAAACCAACCCTCAAGTTTCCCCGAGGTGGCCCCGCAGGCAGCTCGGTTCGGACCAACACTTAGAGAATCACTGGCCCGGGGGGGGGGGGTTAAAATAAAGATGACCCTTGAGTTTGCAGAACCCAAGGGAAGGTGGTAGGTTGTTAGTGCAAATGGTAAAACAAAGGTTGGGCATTGCTGGAGGAGTTTTATTCAAGGCGAACTGTCAAGGGGTTCCCATTATTACCCAACCGCGTAAGGAACGCAAAATCCGGGAACATAACACCGATATGAAGGAAACTAGGGCGGCAAGAGTGGAACAAAACACTAGGCATAAGGCCGAGCCTTCCACCCTTTACCAAGTATATAGCTGGATTAATTAAATAATAGATATTGTGATATCCCAACAAAATATCCATGTTCCAAACATGGAACAAGCTCCAATATTCACCTGCAACTAACAACGCTATAAGAGGGACTGAGCAAAGCGCTAACATAGTCAAACAACGGTTTGCTAGGACAAGGTGGGTTAGAGGTTTGGCTCAACAATATGGGAGGCATGATAAGCAAGTGGTAGGTATCGCGGCATAGGCATAGCAAAAGAGCGAGCAACTAGCAAGCAAAGATAGAAGTGATTTCGAGGGTATGAGCATCTTGCCTGAAATCCCACAAGGAAGAAGAACGAGTCCATGAAGAAGACAAACGGACGTATTCGAACGGGTCCTCACAGACGCGGCGTTAACGGAACCAACCCGAAGAAGCAACACCGGAAAGAAGCACACAACATAGTAAACGACCAACACACGAACATGGTATGATATGCGGGATGCGGTATGTGATGCATATGCATGATTTGGAAAGGAAAGATTGGACCTGGCCTCAACTTGGAAATCCAAGAGTGCCACTGGAAAGGTGAGGTGATTTCGGTTGAAATCGATATAAAGATCACCGGAATCGGATACACGGTTTGGAAATGGCAAGCAAAACAAATATGGCACCGGACTGTGATAATCAGCAAGTGACCAACTAAATGCATCAAGATAAATATGCTACATCACTCAAACATGACAACAAAATACATGGCAGGGATCCACTCATGATGCTTGACAAAAGATGAACACTGAGCTACGGGTAATTCACTAATTAACAGGCTCAAACAAGCATGGCAAAAGTGCAAATGATAACAGGTTTCAGACTTAGTGAAATTAACACAAGTCTGGAATTTATCATTAGGAAGCAATCTTTGGAGCATGAAAACTACATGCTACAGGAACATATCCTGGCAAAGCAAGGCATGGCATGAAGCTACTCAAAGCACTTAACAAAAGTCCCTTAGTGACCATGAGCCAAAATGGATCAGAAAATACAATTGCAAGCATGTGAACATGGCAAAAACATAAACAGATACAGACTTAGTGAAAAACTGGAGCATGGCAAAACAGTTAACAAGTAGGCAAGTTCACGAGCTCGATGCACTCACTACAGAGCATGGCATGACAAACTAAGCATACACTCATCAAGAATACATGTCATAGGAGCTATACATGGCAAGAACAACATCATAGCATGCACAAATCAATAGCAACATCCTCGGCAAAATCGCTAAACATGTCAACAATCTGCTAGTATCATTTTATAGCAAAAGTAGAGCTCGATTGACTCAAGCTAGGTTGGTCCATAAATGCAAACAAAGACATAGGTGGATAGAGCACAACAATGTTAACAAAACATCCTTAATGATCATCCTCAAAAGAGGCACGGATCACTAGGAAACAACATGAACATATGGCATAACGACAAAAATAGAACAAGGACTTAGTGAAATTCTAAGTCCCTGAAATCAGCATTACCGATTACGCTACTTTGCAAGCTTGACCTAGTCACCCCAAATATCACAAAAATAAATGGCAAGCACCATTGTAAAGATGGCATGGCATATAACAAAACACATGTAGAGCTCAAGATCATAGCATGCACACATTAATCATGGCAAAAATGACAAAATGCCATTTGCTGAAACAGGTCTGACAAATTCATCACATAGCCCTCTTCCAATAGCATTTCGGGTATCAAGATGAGCTCAAATGAAAATGATGCAATGAGATGAAATGATGTACTCGTCGAGACGAACATTTTGATATGCTACATGCGCAAAACGGAGCTACGGACGCCAAGTTATGATGCGTTGAAAAATGCAAAAAGATTATGGCTAGAGGAGTAAAAGTCAACTGGGGGGGATTCCAGACCTGAGATCCAGGGCACGCGGATCGAGATGGCGGTGGATCTCGTCGGAATAGTGGCTGCCAGCGCCTTGAGTTCGCCGGAGAAGAGGGATCGACGAGGGAGAGGTGCGCCGGCGACGGGGAGGCCGGACGGCGGGTCGGCGTGGTGGCCGCGGTCCGGCGAGGCTCGAAGACGAGGGGGCCGGCGACGAGGTATGGCGATGGCGGCAAGATCCGGTGAGGGCGGCGGAGATGGCGGCGCCGGAGAAAGAGGCGGCTGGCGGCGAGCGGTTGCGGCGGCGCGGCGAGGGTCGGAGGTGGCGCTGCGGAGGCACTGGGCGGCGCGCGGGGCGCAGCTCGCGCGGGAAGCGGCCGCCCAACTCGGGCCAGGGGAGGGCTGGATCTGGGCTCTGCCGGGCCCCGACGAAGTGGGTGCGGTGCGCGGCGACGTGGAGCGCCTGGATTGGTTGAGACGGCAGGATTTGGTGACGTGTCGCGACGCTATTGGGCGGAGTGAGGTGGCGGAGGTAGCGGACATGTCCGGCATGGTGGGAAGCTTTGTCCGGCGGCGCGAGGAGTGCGGCTAGGGTTTGATCTGCGCGGAAATTTCGGAGGGAGATACAAATATATAGGTAGAGGGAGCTAGGAGAGTCCAAAAGAGGTGCGGTTTGCGGCCACGTGATCGTGAACGAACGACCGGGAGGATGGATGAGGTTTAGGTGGGTTTTGGGACACTTTGGAAGGGTATTGGGCTGCAACACACATGAGGCCTTTTCGGTCCCTCGGTTAACTGTTGGAGTATCAAACGAAGTCCAAATGGCACGAAACTTGACAGGAGGTCTACCGGTAGTAAACCAAGGCCGCATGACAAGTCTCGGTCCAATCCGAAAACGTTTAACACCCGCACACGAAAAGAGGTAGAAAGGGGCACCGGGTGACATAGGAGCGCCGGATTGCAAAACGGACAACGGGGAAAATGCTCGGACGCATGAGACAAACATGTATGCAAATGAAATGCACATGATGACATGATATGCAATGCATGACATGCAAGCAATGACAAGGCAACCACAGCGAATAACTAGAGGACACCTGGCACATCGGTCTCGGGGCATTAGAACACTCCACCACTACCAGAGGATCTCGTCCCGAGATCTAGAATGGCATCGGAGGGAAAAATGGAAGAGAAAGAGAAGAGGTAAAACTAAGTTGCTTCTTTGACAAACGAGTGGAACCAAAGAACCTTGAAAAGGTTGAGAAAATTGAAAGAAAGAAAGCAAATGAGAAGAATAAAGTTAAAAGCACTCCGTTAAGAAAGGGGAAAAATAAAGAACCGATTTGGGTAGCGCTTCGGTTGAAAAGAGATGAAAGACTTGATAAAATGAAAGAACTTGAACAGTGGACACAAAACTCCAGTTAAATGGATAAACATGAAAAGGACATGATCTTAGACAACACGAGATGACGGTTGAAAAGAACAACATCGCAATGCCTCCGAAACGAAAGAATAGAAGATAGATAATTGAAATAGGAGAATTTAGAAGAAAATGCCAACTTCTGCCACAAAAGAGCTTGAAAAGGCATCTTTAGGAGAAGGGTCGAACGGAGTTGTTGGAAAATCAACAACGAAAAGAGGATAAGATTTATATGGTCTTATGGAATACATCTCAAATTATGAGGTGACAACCTGCCACTCACGGCAAAAGAATTTGATTGGTATGAACAAGGAGATGAGATAACTATTTCACCAGGAGGATAAAAGAAGAACTTGGGTCATTTATAAGCACCATAATAGCAACAATCCTTAGGAAAGGCTTTAGATGAAACATGACACAAGATAACTCCAACGAAGAGATTGATGGATTTAAAATATCTCATTCTTAATAGCATGTGAATCATGAAACATGAACTCAAATTATCAAGAATGACATAATACCACCTCCAATGATACGGACGAGAGAATTGTACTTCGGAATGCGAGACGAAGAAAACTTGGGATCCTCTGACAAGAATCTCAAAGAACACTTCGAGAAAGAATTAACTCCTTGATGAACCACCATGTAGAACCTTCATGAAGAACTCCGGTAAACAAAAGGATAATGAAAAGAAAAAAAAATGAAAACACAAGGTGAAACCTTGTAATGATTTAGATGGATCTCCGTGATAATATAATTGCGAGAGCTTGGACTCCGGGAAAAAGAGAAGATGACACAATTGAAATCAGGAATTTGATGAGCCTCCGGAAAATGGAGTTAATCAGTTGGATGAAACAAGAATAATAATTACATTATGCTTACCCTTCACCGAATAAATTGATGACAACCAATGGATTAGACATATTACTTATTCTCGTAGAAAGGATTAAATATAGATATAGCGCAAACTCAATGGACCATCGGTAGGATTTTAAAGAGCGAAAGAATTAATATGATAAACGAAGGAAGAAGAAACTTAGAAAAACCAGCGTAAGAATTGAAATGAACGAAGAAAAGTGATGAATCACCGGGTAAGAATTGTGAAATGAATCACGATACTTGAGACAATCTAGATACATGAGAACGGAGGGATCATGACTGATTAGAGATCACTTGAACAATGCACCGTTAAGATTGGAGAATGATAACTGAATTATGAGAATGAATAGACCTAAAATGATGCACTCCGGATAACAAACTGAGAACACTCTTGAATAGCTCCGGATGGGTGAAAAGGATTCTCACAATCAAAAACAATTTTGAGATGATGGCATTAAGCTAGAATCACGAATCTTTGAGAGAATAGATAAAATATGGATGGAAAACTCTTCTTCGGTCTTCAAAATCCGAGAATGACGACGAGAAACAACACCATGAATCGTTTAGGCACTCTGGGAGAATCAAAAGCGAAGAGGTTGAGCCAACGATGAAAAGAATTTGAAAGGTCTTGGAAAAAGGCAATTGACTGATGACAATTCATTCTTACGTCAATTTTGAAATGAATTTGAGAATAACTCCAGTAAAATTAGAAAAGTCAGGTAAGATCCTGGGAAAAGACCTGTGGGTTAGGGCCCATTGAAAAGATACACCGTAGAACCATTGCTTGAAAAGGAGATAGCACCGGTTGAATTAAACGGCTTGAATGAGATAACAACATTGAAATAAGTAGAACGGATCTTGAATGACAAGACGACCCTTGAGATATCTTTAGCACTCCGGAACCAATGAATAGCAAGAAATGGAATGACAAATGAAGTGCACCGGCACGAGAAGATATTTGAAACGAGGAAAAGGATATGGTCAACACCGCAAACTTGGATTAAATCTACCAGAGAAGAAAAAGAACGAAGAACGATGAACTTGAAGCTCCGTTAGAATCTCTTTGAGAATCACCGGATAAGAGCATTGACGGAAAAAAATGGAGAGACTTCACATCAATAACATGATAAATGATTAAGAATTCTGAGTCCTTGAAGGAAACAAGGGAGGGAGGGCGGGAAAAACAAAAGCAACTTGGAGACGGATGAAACAAACACCGTCGAGAAGAACTGATACTTGGTCTTGCGGATGTTGAAATGATCGGATCCACTTGAAGAGAAGCACGCCGGTTAAAAAGGATTGACAAAACAGTCTTGATGATCAAGAAGGATTGGTATTCACATCGGAGTATGAGAACACCATTTGGGGAAGGTATGGAATCAACATTTGACTTCGAAGCAACTCAAATACCACAACTCAAAACAAAACAAAGGAGTGGCTTGCAGAATAAGCCAGAACAAACATATGATAGAGATTTCGTCCGAAGTTTTTGTGGTGGGGCCTACACGGGCTCGGTCGTACAACGCCATCATGTACAAGGCAGTGCAATTGACATACGAAGCGTCCCCGCGTCGGCATAGCCAAGGACTCTTTAAAACACAACGAGACCACTGTAAAACCAACCGTGGATAGACGGACCACTAGACGTCGAACCCCAATTTCATATCATACATCTGTCGGAAAGATATCCTAAGAGCTACTTGAATTCCCACTTATAAACTCCTGAAATTTTCCGGTTATGCAATCGGGTGTTGGGGATACAGGGGAAGCATAATATCTCACCCAAAACTAGCAAATCCTACATCCAGCTGTATCCATCCTTGAACACGTAACCAAGAAACCTTCGGAAATCATCTACCTCAACCTTTGAAAAGCATCCGTTATACGAGTTATGGCAATACTCGCGAACTCCCGCCCCAGTACTGGGTGACGTTGAGGTTATCTCACCAACAACTGCATAAAAGAGATTTTCGATGTCGGTGAAACTAATCTCAGGTATTCCAGAACTACAACGATAAAATTGTGACGACAACACCTCGGAGCTCAACTCCCCGGGACACTGCCACAACCCCTAAATGTCAGGAGGCACCAAGAACAATGTTCTCGTCACAAAACCATCGGAACGATTCCAAGATACCCGCGTGATGCTAAATTTTTTTTAGTGAAATTTGAGAAGAGAAGAGTCAAAACTCTATGTCAAGATGCCTCACCAGAGCGATGAAGGGACTGAGGAGTAAAAATAATTCCTAACTCTCCGATATATAAAATCCTAAATGACTCAAAACATTTTTCTAGACTCAACAACGCCAGCTATTCGATCAAGCAGGGGGCTCCTAAGGTCGGGGAAGGCTCTGATTACCAACTTGTAACGCCCTCGATGCGGCTATATCTCCCACGTGTCGAAGCACGACTTAGAGGCATAACCGCATTGAAAGAAATGTCGCAAGTGAGGTAATCTTCACACAACCCATGTAATACATAAGGGAAAAAGATACATAGTTGGCTTACAATCGCCACTTCACACAATTACATGAATAAATCATTACATCAACCAGATACAATCAAGGTCCGACTACGGACCCCAAAATAGAAGAAGACTACCCCAAAAGCTACAAGATCCCCGATCGACCCCAACTGGGCTCCACTACTGATCAACTACAACGAAACAACACAACAGACAAGATCTTCATCGAGCTCCTCCTTGAGCTTGGTTGCATAAACTGCACGGTTCAACGGCACCTGCAAACTAGTTTTGGAAGAATCCGTGATCACGGGGACTCAGCAATCTCACACCCTCGCGATCAAGACTATTTAAGCTTTAGGTAAGGTAAAGGTATGATGTGGAACTGCAGCAAGCGACTAGCATATTTGGTGGCTAACATACGCAAATGAGAGCGAGAAGAAAAGGCAAAAGCACGGTTGAGAAACTATGATCAAGAAGTGATCCTAGAACAACCTACGTCAAGCATAACTCCAACACCGTGTTCACTTCCCGGACTCCGCCGAGAAGAAACCATCACGGTTACACACGCGGTTGGTGCATTTTAATTAAGGTCAACTTCAGGTTTTCTACAAATGGACATTAACAAATTCCCATCTGCCCATAACCGCGGGCACGGCTTTCGAAAGTTCAAATCCCTGCAGGGGTGTCCCAACTAAGCCCATGACAAGCTCTCACGGTCAACGAAGGATATTCCTTCTCCCATGACCATCCAACCAGGCTCGGCATCTAGGTTACAAGACATCCTCGACAATGGTAAAACAAGTCCAGCAACACCGCCCGAATGTGCCAGCAAATCCCGATAGGAGCTGCACTGGCCCGGGGGGTTAAAATAAAGATGACCCTTGAGTCTGCAGAACCCAAGGGAAGGTGGTAGGTTGTTAGTGCAAATGGTAAAACCAAGGTTGGGCATTGCTGCAGGAGTTTTATTCAAGGCGAACTGTCAAGCGGTTCCCATTATAACCCAACCGCGTAAGGATGCAATATCCGGGAACATAACACCGATATGACGGAAACTAGGGCGGCAAGAGTGGAACAAAATACTAGGCATAATGCTGAGCCTTCCACCCTTTACCAAGTATATAGATGCATTAATTAAATAAGAGATATTGTGATATCCCAACAAAATATCCATGTTCCAAACATGGAACAAGCTCCAATCTTCACCTGCAACTAACAACGCTATAAGAGGGGCTGAGAAAAGCGCTAACATAGCCAAACAATGGTTTGCTAGGACAAGGTGGGTTAGAGGCTTGGCTCAATAACATGGGAGGCATGATAAGCAAGTGGTAGGTATCACGGCATAGGCATAGAAAAAGAGCGAGCAACTAGCAAGCAAAGATAGAAGTGATTTCGAGGGTATGATCATCTTGCCTGAAATCCCGCAAGGAAGAAGAACGAGTCCATGAGGAAGACAAACGTACGTAGTCGAACGGGTCCTCACAGACGCGGCGTTAACGTAACCAACCCCGGAAAGAAGCACAGAACATAGTAAACAACCAACACACGAACATGGTATGATATGCGGGATGCGGTATGTGATGCATATGCATGATTTGGAAAGGAAAGATTGGACCTGGCCTCAACTTGGAAATCCAAGAGTGCCACTCGAAAGGTGAGGTGATTTCGGTTGAAATCGATATAAAGATCACCGGAATCGGATACACGGTTTGGAAATGGCAAGGAAAACAAATATGGCACCGGACTGCGATAATCAGCAAGTGACCAACTAAATGCATCAAGATAAATATGCTACATCACTCAAACATGACAACAAAATACATGGCAGGGATCCACTCATGATGCTTGTCAAAAGATGAACACTGAGCTACGGGTAATTCACTAATTAACAGGCTCAAACAAGCATGGCAAAAGTGCAAATGATAACAGGTTTCAGACTTAGTGAAATTAACACAAGTCTGGAATTTATCATTAGGAAGCAATCTTTAGAGCATGAAAACTACATGCTACAGGAACATATCCTGGCAAAGCAAGGCATGGCATGAAGCTACTCAAAGCACTTAACAAAAGTCCCTTAGTGACCATGAGCCAAAAGGGATCAGAAAATACAATTGCAAGCATGTGAACATGGCAAAAACATAAATAGATACAGACTTAGTGAAAAATTGGAGCATGGCAAAACAGTTAACAAGTAGGCATTTTCACGAGCTCGATGCACTCACTACAGAGCATGGCATGACAAACTAAGCATACACTCATCAAGAAGAGATGGCATAGGAATTATACATGGCGAGAACATCATCATAGCATGCACGGATCAATAGCAACATCCTTGGCAAAATCTCTAAACATGTCAACAATCTGCCTGGATCATTTTATAGCAAAAGTAGAGCTCGATTGACTCAAGCTAGGTTGCTCCATAAATGCAAACAAAGACATGGATGGATAGAGCACCACAATGTTAACAAAACATCCTTACTGATCATCCTCAAAAGAGGCACGGATCACTAGGAAACAACATGAACATATGGCATAACGACAAAAACAGAACAAGGACTTGGTGAAATCCTAAGTCCCTGAAATCAGCATTACTGATTATGCTACTTTGCAAGCTTGTGCTAGTCACCCCGAATATCACAAAAATAAATGGCAAGCACCACTGTAAAGATGGCATGGCATATAACAAAACACATGTAGAGCTCAAGATCATAGCATGCACACATTAATCATGGCAAAAATGACAAAATGCCATTTGCTGAAACAGGTCTGACAAATTCATCACATAGCCCTTTTCCAACAGCATTTCGGGCAACAAGATGAGCCCAAATGAAGATTATGCAATGAGATGAAATGATGTACTCGTTGAGGCGAACATTTTGATATGCTACACGCGCAAAACGGAGCTATAGATGCAAAGTTATGATGCGTTGAAAAATGCAAAAAGATTAGGGTTAGAGGAGTAAAAGTCAACTAGGAGGGGAATTCCAGATCTGAGATCCAGGGCACGCGGATCGAGACGGCGGCGGATCTCGCCGGAACAGTGGCTGCCGGCGCCTTGAGTTCGCCGGAGAAGAGGGAACGACGAGGGGGAGGTGCGCCAGCGACGGGGATGCCGGACGGCGGGTCGGCGTGGAGGCCGCGGTCCGGCGAGGCTCGAAGATGAGGGGGCCGGCGACGAGGTATGGCGATGGCGGCAAGATCCGGTGAGGGCGGCGGAGATGTCGGCGCCAGAGAACGAGGCGGCCGGTGGCGAGGGGTTGCGGCGGCGCGGCGAGGGTTGGAGGCGGCGTTGCAGAGGCACTGGGCGGTGCGCGGGGCGCAGCCCGCGCGGGAAGCGGCGGCCCGACTCGGGCCCAGGGAGGGCCGGATCTGGGCTCCGCCGGGCCCCGACGAAGTGGGCGCGGTGCGCGGCGACGTGGCGCGCCTGGAGTCGCTGAGACGGCGGGATTTGGTGACGTGTCGCGACGCTATTGGGCGGAGTGAGGTGGCGGAGGTAGCGGACATGTCCGGCGCGGTGGGAAGCTTTGTCCGGCGGCTCGAGGAGTGGGGCTAGGGTTTGATCTGCGCGGAAATTTCGGAGGGAGACACAAATATATAGGTAGAGGGAGCTAGGAGAGTCCAAATGAGGTGCGGTTTGCGGCCACGCGATCGTGATCGAATGACCGAGAGGGTGTTGGAGGTTTAGGTGGGTTTTGGGCTACTTTGGAAGGGTGTTGGGCTGCAACACACACGAGGCCTTTTCGGTCCCTCGGTTAACCGTTGGAGTATCAAACGAAGTCCAAATGGCACGAAACTTGACAGGCGGTCTACCGGTAGTAAACCAAGGCCGCATGACAAGTCTTAGTGCAATCCGAAAACGTTTAACACCCGCACACGAAAAGAGGTAGAAAGGGGCACAGGGTGATATAGGAGCGCCGGATTGCAAAACGAACAACGGGGAAAATGCTCGGACGCATGAGACGAACATGTATGCAAATGAAATGCACATGATGACATGATATGCAATGCATGACATGCAAGCAATGACAAGGCAACCACAACGAATAACTGGAGGACACCTGGCACATCGGTCTCGGGGCATTACATATATGTTGCATCTAGTTGCTAACCCTTTCTTTTTCGTGTTGCTCTAGTATATTTTGTTGCATATGATCGTACATTCTCTTGATGAAGATGCATCTCTAACAGGTACCTAGATTCTTGATGGCGAAGAATGTTAGAAATATGCCCTAGAGGCAATAATAAATTAGTTATTATTATATTTCATTGTTCATGATAATCGCTTATTATCCATGCTAGAATTGTATTGATAGGAAACTCAGATACATGTGTGGATACATAGACAACACCATGTCCCTAGTGAGCCTCTAGTTGACTAGCTCGTTGATCAATAGATGGTTACGGTTTCCTGACCATGGACATTGGATGTCATTGATAACGGGATCACATCATTAGGAGAATGATGTGATGGACAAGACCCAATCCTAAGCCTAGCACAAGATCGTAGTTCGTATGCTAAATCTTTTCTAATGTCAAGTATCATTTCCTTAGACCATGAGATTTTGCAACTCCCAGATACCGTAAGAATGCTTTGGGTGTACCAAACGTCACAACGTAACTGGGTGGCTATAAAGGTGCACTACAGGTATCTCTGAAAGTGTCTGTTGGGTTGGCACGAATCGATATTGGGATTTGTCACTCCGTGTAAACGGAGAGGTATGTCTGGGACCACTCTGTAGGACATCATCATAATGTGCACAATGTGACCAAGGAGTTGATCATGGGATGATGTGTTACGGAACGAGTAAAGAGACTTGCCGGTAACCAGATTGAACAAGGTATCGGGATACCGATGATCGAATCTTGGGCAAGTATCGTACCGATAGACGAAGGGAATTGTATACGGGATTGATTGAATCCTTGACATCGTGGTTCATCCGATGAGATCATCGTGGAGCATGTGGGAGCCAACATGGGTATCCAGATCCCGCTGTTGGTTATTGACCGGAGAGTTGTCTCGGCCATGTCTGCATGACTCCCGAGCCTGTAGGGTCTACGCACTTAAGGTTCGATGATGCTAGGGTTATAGGGAAAGTATGTACTCGGTTAATGAATGTTGTTTGGAGTCCCGAATGAGATCCCGGACGTCACGAGGAGTTCCAGAATGGTCCGGAGGTAAAGATTTATATACGAGAAGTCCCGTTTTGGTCACCGGAAAAGTTTCGGGTGCTATCGGTAACGTACCGGGACCACCGGGAGGGTCCCGGGGGTCCACCAGGTGGGGCCACCAGCCCTAGAAGGCTGCATGGGCCAAGTGTGGGAGGGGACCAGCTCTAGGTGGGCTGGTGCGGCCCCCCACCAAGGCCCAAGGCGCAGAGAGAGTGGGAGGGGGCACACCCTAGGTGCGCCCCCCCCTCTCTCCCCCCTTGGCCGCCACCCTAGATGGGTTTTGGGGCTGCCGCCACCGCTAGGGAGGGAATCCTAGATGGGGGCGCAGACCCTCCCCTTCCCCTATATATACTTGAGGTATTGTGGGCTGCAAGACACACGAGATCATCTCCCTCTTGGCGCAGCCCTACCTCTCTCCCTCCTCGTCTTTCATAGTGCTTGGCGAAGCCCTCCCGAAGTTCCGCGCTCCACCACCACCACGCCGTCGTGCTGCTGCTGGACGGAGTCTTCCCAACCTATCCTTCTCCCCTTGCTGGATCAAGGTGTGGGAGACGTCACCGGGCTGCATGTGTGTTGAACACGGAGGCGCCGTGGTTCGGCGCTTAGATCGGAATCAACCGCGATCTGAATCGCTACGAGTACGACTACCTCATCCGCGTTCTAGTAACGCTTCCGCTTAGCGAGCTACAAGGGTATGTAGATGCACTCCCCTTCCCCTCGTTGCTAGATTACTCCATAGATTGATCTTGGTGATGCGTAGAAAATTTTAAATTTCTGCTACGATCCCCAACAGTGGCATCATGAGCTAGGTCTATGCGTAGTTTCTATGCACGAGTAGAACACAAGTTGTTGTGGGCGTTGATTTTGTAAATTTACTTGCCGTTACTAGTCTTATCTTGATTCGGCGGCATCGTGGGATGAAGCGGCCCGGACCGACCTTACACGTACTCTTACGTGAGACAGGTTCCACCGACTGACATGCACTAGTTGCATAAGGTGGCTAGCGGGTGTCTGTCTCTCCCACTTTAGTCGGATCGGATTCGATGAAAAGGGTCCTTATGAAGGGTAAATATAAATTGGCATATCACGTTGTGGTTTTGGCGTAGGTAAGAAACGTTCTTGCTAGAAACCTATTGCAGCCACGTAAAAACTTGCAACAACAATTAGAGGACGTCTAACTTGTTTTTGCAGCATGTGCCGTGTGATGTGATATGGCCAAAAGGATGTGATGAATGATATATGTGATGTATGAGATTGATCATGTTCTTGTAATAAGAATCACGACTTGCATGTCGATGAGTATGACAACTGGCAGGAGCCATAGGGGTTGTCTTAATTTATTTATGACCTGCGTGTCAACATAAACATCATGTAGTTACTTTTACTTTATTGCTAAAGCGTTAGCCATAGTAGTAGAAGTAATAGATGACGAGACAACTTCTAGAAGACACGATGATGGAGATCATGGTGTCATGCCGGTGACAACGATGATCATGGAGCCCTGAAGATGAAGATCAAAAGGAGCAAATGATATTGGCCATATCATGTCACTATTTGATTGCATGTGATGTTTATCATGTTTTACATTTTATTTGCTTAGAACGACGGTAGCTTAAATAAGATGATCCCTCATAATAATTTCAAGAAAGTGTTCCCCCTAACTGTGCACCATTGCGAAGGTTCGTTTTTTCGAAGCACCACGTGATGATCGGGTGTGATAGATTCTAACGTTCGAGTACAACGGGTGTAAGCCAGATTTATGCATGCAATACACTTAGGTTGACTTGACGAGCCTAGCATGTATAGACATGGCCTCGGAACACGGAAGACCGAAAGGTCAAGCATGAGTCGTATAGAAGATACGATCAACATGAAGATGTTCACCGATGTTGACTAGTCCGTCTCACGTGATGATCGGACACGGCCTAGCTGACTCGGATCATGTTTCACTTAGATGACTAGAGGGATGTCTATATGAGTGGGAGTTCATTAAATAATTTGATTAGATGAACTTAATTATCATGAACATAGTCTAAATTGTCTTTGCAAATATGTTGTAGATAAATAGCTCACATTGTAGCTCCTTGTTTTAATATGTTCCTAGAGAAAGACCAAGTTGAAAGATATTGTAAGCAATGATGCGGATTGGGTCCGTAGTCCGAGGAGTGTCCTCACTGCTACACAGAAGGCTTATGTCTTTGATGCACCGCCCGATGTGCAAACCCCTACAACATCGTCTGTGGATGTTGTGAACACCTGACAGACACATCCTGATGACTACTTGATAGTTTAGTGCACCATACTTTATGGCTTAGAATCGGGATTACAATGACGTTTTGAACGCCATAAGACATATGAGATGTTCCAAGAGCTGAAATTGGGATTTCAAGCTCATGCCCGTGTTGAGAGGTATGAGACCTCTGACAAGTTCTTTTGCCAGCAAGATGGAGGAGAATAGCTCAGCTAGTGAGCATGTGCTCAGAATGTCTGGGTGCTACAATCACTTAAATCAAGTGTGAGTTAAACTTCCAGATGAGATAGTGATTGATAGAGTTCTCTAGCCACTACCACTAAGCTACTAGATCTTCATGATGAACTATGACATGCAAGGGATGGAGTTGATCCCGGAGCTGTTCGCGGTGCTTAAGACCACAAAAGGTAGAAATCAAGAAGGAGCATCAAGTGTTGATGGTTTAACAAGACCACTGGTTTCAAGAAGGGCAAGGGCTAGAAGGGAAACTTCATGGATGGCAAACCAGTTGCCGCTCCAGTGAAGGAACCCAAGGTTGAACCCAAACCCGAGACTAAGTGCTTCTATTGTAAGGGGAGCGGTCACTGGTAACGGAATTACCCCAAATGCATGGTAGATAAGAAGGCTGGCAACTTCAACAAAGTATATACGTGTGATTAAGTGTACCTCACTAGTACTCCTGGTAGCACCTGGGTATTAGATACCGGTTCAGTTGCTGTTATTGGTGACTTGAAGCAAAAGCTACGGACTAAACGGAGACTGGCTAAGGGCGAGGTGACGATGTGTGTTGGAAGCATTTCCAAAGTTGATGAGATCACCATCGCACGCTCCATCTGCCTTCGGGATTAGTATTGAACCTAGATAAATGTTATCAGGTGTCTACGTTGAGCATGAATATGATTAGATCATGTTAATTGCAATACGGTTATTCATTTAAGTTAGAGAATAATGGTTATTCTGTTTACATGAATGAAATCTTTCATGGTCATGCACCCTATGTGAATGGTTCATTGAATCTTGGTCGTGGTAATACACATGTTCACGCCAAAAAGATGTAGAGTTAATAATGATAGTACCACTTTCTCGTGGCACTGCCGCTTAGGTCATATTGGCGTAAGATGCATGAAGAAACTCCGTGTCAATGGATGTTTGGAGTCACTTGATTTTGACTCACTTGACACATGCAAGCCATGCCTCATGGGCAGGATGAGTAAGACCCCGTTTTCAGGTACAATGAAACGGGAAAATGACTTGTTGGAAATCATACATGCTGATGCGTGTGATCCAATGAGAATTGAAGCGTGCAGTGGATATCGCTATTTTCTCATCTTCACTGACAATTTGAGTAGATATAGGTATATTTACTTAATGAAGCACAAGTCTGAAACATTTGAAAAGTTCAAGCGATTTCAGAGTGAAGTTAAGAACCATCATAACAAGAAGATCAAATTCCTACGGTCTGATCGATGAGAATTTCTGAGTTATGAGTTTGGCAATCACTTAAGACATTGTGGAATTGTTTCACAATTAAAGCCACCTGGAACACCACAGGGTAATGGTGTGTCCGGACGTCGTAATCGAACCTTATGAGATATGGTGCGATCTATGATGTCTCTAACCAATCTACCGTTTTCATTTTGAGGTTATGCGTTAGAGACAGCTGCATTCACTTTAGATAGGACACCATCTAAGTCCGTTGAGACGACGTCGTGTGAACATTGGTTTGGCAAGAAACCAAAGCTGTCATTTCTTAATGTTTGGGGCTGCGATGCTTAAGGCTTCAGCCGAAGAAGCTCGAACCCGAAAGCGGACAAACACATCTTCATAGGATACCCAAAGGTGACAGTTGGGTATACCTTCTATCTCAGATCCGAGGGCAAACTGTTTGTCGCTAAGAACGGGTTCTTTCTCGAGAAGGAGTTTCTCTTGAAAGAATTGAGTGGGAGGAAGATAGAACTTGATGAGGTTGTCGAACCTTTACTTCAACCAGAGAGTGATGCAACACAAAAAGATGTTTTCTGTGGCGCCTACGTCTGTTGAATAGGAAGTTAATGATAGTGATCATGAAGCTTCGGATCAAGTTGCTATCGAACCTCATAGGTCGACAAGGATTTGTACTACTCCTGAGTGGTACGGTAATCCTGTCTTAGATATCATGTTGTTGGACAACGATGAACCTACGAACCATGGAGAAGCAATGGTGGGCCCGTATTCCGACAAATGGTTAGAAGCCATGAAATTCGAGATAGGATCCATGTATCAGGACAAAGCATGGACTTTGGTGGACTTGCCCAATGATCGAAAAGTCATTGAGATAAATGGATCTTTAAGAAGAAGACGGACGTGGGCGGTAATGTTACCGTCTATGAAGCTTGACTTGTGGGAAATAGTCTTTTCACAAGTTCAAGGAGTTGACTACAATGAGAATTTCTCACCCGTATCGATGCTTAAGTCCGTCGGAATCATGTTAGCATTAGCTGTATTTTTCGATTATGAAATCTAACAGATGGATGTCAAAACAAGTTTTCTTACCAGTTTTCATAAGAAAAATTTGTATGTGATACAATAAAAGGTTTTGTCGATCCTAAGCATGCTAAAAGGTATGCTGGCTCTAGCAATCCTCCTATGGACTAGAGCAAGCATCTCGGAGTCAGAATATATGCTTTGATGGAGTGATCAAAGCTTTTAGGTTTATACAATGTTTGCTAGAAACTTGTATTTACAAGAAAGTGACTGGGAGCACTACAACATTTCTGATAAGTATATGTGGATGACATATTGTTGATCCGAAATAATGTAGAACTTCTGGAAAGCATAAATGGTTGTTTGAAGAGCGATTTTGAAAGGAATACCTGGATAAAGCTGCTTACATATTGGGCATCAAGATCTATAGAGATAGATCAAGACGTCTGATGATACTTTCAAAGACAACACACCTTGACATGATTTTGAGGGAGTTCAAAATATATCAGTCAAAGAAGGGATTCTTACCTGAGTTGTAAGGTGTGAAGTTGAGTAAGACTCAAAGCTTGACCACGGCAGAATAAAGAGGAAGGATGAAGGTCGTCCCCTATGCTTTTGTCATAGGCTCTATACGGTATGCCATGCTGAGTACCGCACCAGATGTGTGCCTTGCCACATGTCTGGCAAGAGGGTACAAAGGTGATCTAGGAGTGGATCAAAAGATAGTGGTCAAAATTATCCTTAGAGGAATAAGGAAATGTTTCTCTGTTATGGAGGTGATAAAGAGTTCGACGTAAAGACTTACGTCGATGCAAGCTTAACACCTATCCGGATAGCTCTGAGTAGAGATACTGGATACGTATAATGGAGCAACAATTTGGAATAGCTCCAAGTGGAACGTGGTAGCAGCATCTACGATATGACATAAAGTTTTGCGAAATACATAGGGATCTAAATATTGCAGACCCGTTGACTACAACCTCTCTCAAAAGCCTAACATGATCAAACCCATAACTCACTAAGTGTTAATCACATAGTGATGTGAACTAGATTATTGACTCTAGTAAACTCTTTGGATGTTGGTCACATGGCGATGTGACCTATGAGTGTTAATCACATGGCGATGTGAACTAGATTATTGACTCTAGTGCAAGTGGGAGACTGTTGGAAATATGCCCTAGAGGCAATAATAAATTAGTTATTATTATATTTCATTGTTCATGATAATCGTTTATTATCCATGCTAGAATTGTATTGATAGGAAAATCAAATACATGTGTGGATACATAGACAACACCATGTCCCTAGTGAGCCTCTAGTTGACTAGCTCGTTGATCAATAGATGATTACGGTTTCCTGACCATGGACATTGGATGTCGTTGATAATGGGATCACATCATTAGGAGAATGATGTGATGGACAAGACCCAATCCTAAGCCTAGCACAAGATCATGTAGTTCGTACGCTAAAGCTTTTATAATGTCAAGTATCATTTCCTTAGACCATGAGATTGTGCAACTCCCAGATACCGTAGGAATGCTTTGGGTGTACCAAACGTCACTACGTAACTGGGTGGCTATAAAGGTGCACTACGGGTATCTCTGAAAGTGTCTGTTGGGTTGGCACGAATCGAGACTGGGATTTGTCACTCCGTGTAAACGGAGAGGTATCTCTGGGCCCACTCGGTAGGACATCATCATAATGTGCACAATGTGACCAAGGAGTTGATCACGGGATGATGTGTTAAGGAACGAGTAAAGAAACTTGCCGGTAACGACATTGAACAAGGTATCGAGATACCAACGATCGAATCTCGGGCAAGTATCGTACCGATAGACAAAGGGAATTGTATACGGGATTGATTGAATCCTTGGCATCGTGGTTCATCCGATGAGATCATCATGGAGCATGTGGGAGCCAACATGGGTATCCAGATCCCGCTGTTGGTTATTGACCGGAGAGTTGTCTCGTCCATGTCTGCATGACTTCCGAACCCATAGGGTCTACACACTTAAGGTTGCATGATGCTAGGGTTAAAGGGAAAGTATGTACGCGGTTACCGAATGTTGTTCGGAGTCCCAGATGAGATCCCGGACGTCACGAGGAGTTCCGGACTGGTCCGGAGGTAAAGATTTATATATGGGAAGTCCCGTTTTGGTCACCGGAAAAGTAACATACCAGGACCACCGGGAGGGTCCCGGGGGTCCACCAGGTGGGGCCACCAGCCCCAGAAGGCTGCGTGGACCAAGTGTGGGAGGGGACCAGCTCCAGGTGGGCTGGTGCGGCCCCCCTCCAACGCCCAAGGCGCAGAGAGAGTGGGAGGGGGCACACCCTAGGTGCGCCCCCCTCTCTCCCCCTTGGCCGCCACCCTAGATGGGTTTTGGGGCTGACGCCACCCCTAGGGAGGGAACCCTAGATAGGTGCGCAGCCCCTCCCCTTCCCCTATATATAGTTGAGGTATTGGGGGCTGCAAGACACATGAGATCATCTCCCTCTTGGCGCAGCCCTACCTCTCTCCTTCCTCGTCTCTCGTAGTGCTTGGCGAAGCCCTGCTGGAGTTCCGCGCTCCTCCACCACCACCACGTCGTCGTGCTGCTGCTGGATGGAGTCTTCCCAACCTCTCCTTCTCCCCTTGTTGCATCAAGGTGTGGGAGACGTCACCGGGTTGCACATGTGTTGAACGCGGAGGCGCCGTGGTTCGGCGCTTAGATCGGAATCAACCGCGATCTGAATCGCTACGAGTATGACTACCTCATCCACATTCTAGTAATGCTTTCGCTTACCGATCTACAAGGGTATGTAGATGCACTCCCCTTCCCCTCGTTGCTAGATTACTCCATAGATTGATCTTGGTGATGCGTAGAAAATTTGAAATTTCTGCTACGATCCCCAACAAAGTAGTGCTATGTCGTGTACATAGGGAAGGTTCCGGGAGTGTACGATGAGTGGCCTGAGTGTCAGGCGCAAGTGGATGGGTTCTTGGGCGCCAGCCATAAAGGCTTCGAAAGCAGACAAGAAGAAGAAGCTAGTTACTCGAGGTTCACGCTAGCGCGAGAGAGGACTCGTAACCCCCACCTCATGTAGTGCATAGTTCCGCTCTCACTAATAGTGATAGCTCTTCTCGCGTGTATCGTTGTTTAGATGGATGACGATGTAGTTGCAATTATTCAAGACTTGTATCACTATTTTTGAGATGATGACGAGAGACCACTTTGCGTTGGATGATGATTATGATGATGACATGATTTGATGAGACTATTTGTATGTATATGCTATGATTACATTTGTATGTGTACGATATGCTAGAGATTATTGTATAAAGCTCTAAACAAAATTTAGCAGCACAAAATATGGAGCAGAAAAAAATCAGAAACTAATAAGAGGAGGGCGGGGTATGGCTTTAGCAGCAGCGAGTTCTTATCAGTAGCGCCCTTTGTTTAGGGTGCTACATCTATTAGCAGCAGCGCTCGTTGGAGACCAACGCTGGTGCTATCCCACGATAGCAGTAGCGCGGGTCGAACCGCGCTACTGATAAGAGTTAGTTCTAGCGCCATATCAGTAGCGCGGCCTCCCGCGCTACTGCTAGGCATTTAACCTGCGCTACTGCTAGGCTTTTCCCTAGTAGTGACAAGAAGTGGAACTGGTATGTCGTGTACATCAGGAGGAAACCTGGAATTTATGATTCATGGGAAATATGCAAGGAGCAAGTGGACAGTTACAAAAACAGTTGCTATAAAGGATATGACTAAAAAGAAGCTAAGGATCATTATGCTAACTACGTCCGCAGAGAAGTTGAGGATCACTATGTCAATTATGTCCGCAAAGAAAAAATCAACTATGAAGTATGCAAGACCGTGTGGACAAGTGGGCGAGTAAAGAATTTGATTATCTTTATCTAGATCATTCTCATTATGGTATTGTTGTTATCATGAGGTCTTGTATGTATCTGTTCATACTAATGATGCGACATGAGTTGTTGTACAACGTACATCTATTTGTATGAAGTGTAGATTATTGTTATGTTAAATGTAATGTGTATGATCTCTTACGTTAGTTGTATGTTGTAATGTGGTTATTTGTATACTATAGCATGAAACAGGAATTGGGTGCTGGTATGGCTGGAGTGACGCAGTTGTGGCGGGCAATAGGAACAGCCTGCCACAACTGATAACGTAAACCAATGGTGGGCAATTATCTCCGCCCACCATTGGTGGACTCTAAGAGGGGCGGGCGCCTGCCCGCCACTGATGGCACCATAGTAGTGGCAAAAGGTCAGTGGCAGGAGCCCCTAGGAGCCTGGCGCGCCACTATTGGCCTTTCGTGCCCGCCACTACTAGGCATTCTGTATTAGCGAAAACAAGTTTTTGTAAAATTCGGTTACCATATATACCAATTATGGACTGTCATCATTCATGAGTCCATTGACGGCCACTATGCTTCTATTAAGGTTCTTCTCCTCCTCTTATTTGCTCACTGATGGAAAAAGAAAGTGTTATGTTACCCATTGAAAGCCATTCAATTCGTGACCTTTGTCTCCGTATGATTTCCTCATGATGATAGAGCTCAACCGACTCTTCGCCTCAAACACCCAACTTAGTTTTCAACTCCTTTATTTTCTATCAGAAACTTCCAAACGTGCTTGTACCCAACGACGGAGATCCTTGGACAAAGCAAGACGTTTCCCATGGATCTTCTCTTGTGCGTCACCATGTGCAGGAGCACTCCATCCATTAGCCACTACCTTTGGCAGACCTTTATGGGTTTCCCACATTGCCTCACAATAGAAAATTCGTTGTACCTGGTGATAGTGGCCAAACGCTAGGGCAGAAAAGCCTAGTGGCGACATTCAAAAAACATAGTCAGTGGCTCGAGTGTTCAACGCCACTAGTATGACGTTGGTGTTGAGGGGACACTAGTAGCATCATGTCCCGATGCCACTAACTGAGTGCACAATATCGGCGTTGACAAGCAACATCAGTGCTAACGTGTTTAACACTGGTGTTGGACACATGTAGGATCATAAGTAGGTCTAGAGAGGGTGATTGGACTATTTGACTAAATAAAAACTTAACCTTTTCCCAATTTTGGTTCTTGGCAAGTTTTAGCAATTCACACAAGTCAAGAGACACCCTACACATGCAGGTCTAAAGAGTATGCAGCAGAAAGTAAAGACTCTGCATATGAATGTAAAGGAGGGGATCATAGATATCAAACAAAATGAAGATACGGTGATTTTTGATGTGGTCCTGATAGGTGGTGCTATCGTACATTCACGTTGATGAAGACTTCAAACCACGGAGGGTAACAGCTGCGCAAGTCCACAAAGGGCTCCACCCACGAAGGGTCCACAAAGAAGTAACCTTGTCTATTCCATCATGGCTTCCGCCCATGACAGACTAGCCTCACTCGGGTAGTCTTCATGAAGTAGGCAAATTCCTTGCCCTTACAAACTCCTTAGTTCATCTCGACATGATTTGGAGGCTACCAAGTGACACTTAACCAATCTAGGAGGCACCTCTCTCCAAAAGGTAATGGATGTTCGTGTTGATGATGAACTCCTTGATCTTCTGCTTCAAAAGATAGTCTCAAAAACACTCAATCACTCTCAAAAATTTGGCATGGTAGTAGGAGAAGGATTGGAGTAGAAAGCAACTTGAGGCGGCTACAAATCAAGGACCAAATGGTATGTGCCGGTGTCAAAACCGGCGGATCTCGGGTAGGGGGTCCCGAACTGTGCGTCTAGGCCGGATGGTAACAGGAGGTAGGGGACACGAAGTTTTACCCAGGTTCGGGCCCTCTTGATGGAGGTAAAACCCTACGTCCTGCTTGATTAATATTGATGATATGGGTAGTACAAGAGTAGATCTACCACGAGATCAGAGAGGCTAAACCCTAGAAGCTAGCCTATGGTATGATTGTATGTTGTGATTGTTGTCCTACGGACTAAAACCCTTCGGTTTATATAGACACCGGAGAGGGTTAGGGTTACACAAGGTCGCTTACAAAGGAGGAGATATCCATATTCGTATTGCCTAGCTTGCCTTCCACGCCAAGTAGAGTCCCATCCGGACACGAGACGAAGTGTTCAATCTTGTATCTTCATAGTCTAACAGTCCGGCCAATGGAGATAGTCCGGCTGTCCGGAGACCCCCTAATCCAGGACTCCCTCAGTAGCCCCTGAACCAGGCTTCAATGATGATGAGTCCGACGCGCAGTATTTTCTTCGACATTGCAAGGCGGGTTCCTTCTCCGAATACATCACAGAAGAATTTGAATACGAGGATAGTGTCTGGCCCTGCAAAATAAGTTCCACATTCCACCGTAGAGAGAATAATATTTTCGCAGATCTAATTTGCTAGCTTGTTTTGGCAACACGACGTTACGTCATGGCCCGGTGATTATCCGAACCGTTTCTTTTAACCAGCCCCACACATAACGCGAGGCAGTTTTTCGACACGTCTTGTCAAAGCTGAGATCATCTCCCCTTATTACGGGATTCTCATCAATACGGGCATGGGTAACCCAACCGCGCCATCAATTGCGGCGCTTGGGGGATAAGCGAGTTTTACCAGGAAAGTGGGGACGCTTAGTTTTGTCCGCCCATATAAAGGGATAAGGATTCACCTTTCTATCCACGCCTTCTTCCTCCTTTGCTCATCCACTCCCGCACACTCGAGATCTAGCGCCCAAGTTCTCACTTCCATCTCAACCTTCTCCAACCATGTCTGGAGCGGGAGGCAAGTGGATGGTCTCCTCCATCACGGAGGGACACATCAAGAAACTGAGGAGAGTCGGATACCTGCCCGACGACATCGCGCACCGGCTCCCAGATGAGGGGCAACTCATCCCTGCCCCCAGGCCCCATGAGAGGGTGGTATTCCTCACCCATTTCCTCCGTGGACTGGGATTCCCTCTCCATCCCTTCGTCTGGGGGCTCATGTTTTATTACGGCCTGGATTTCCACGATCTGGCCCCGAACTTCATCCTCAACATCTCGGCATTTATCATCGTGTGCGAGGCCTTCCTCCACATCAAGCCCCACTTCGGCTTATGGCTGAAGACCTTCAACGTCAAGCCGAAGGTGGTGGGCGGCCGCCAGGCAGAGTGCGGAGGCGCCATGGTGGGCAAGATGCCCAACATAACATGGCTCGAGGGCTCCTTTGTGGAAACCATAAAGGGATGGCAATCGGGGTGGTTCTATATCACCGAGCCGTGCGACCCCGCATGGGTAGCGGCCCCCGAGTTCCGATCTGGCATCCCCATGCGGCTCACCTCCTGGAAGGAGAAGGGCCTGTCCTGGGGTAATTCAAAATAGCTGACCGAACTCCAGACATGTATTCAAAACATGGTGGACAAGAAGCTCAAGCTCGTTAACATAGTCCAGGTTATGCTCATCCGCCGGATACTCCCGTGCCAACAACGGGACTTCACCTTGTGGGAGTTCAATCCGGCGCAGCACCGAACTCTGACCAGGCTCTTCGACACGACTCATGAAGATGCCTGGAGGGTGCTGTTCAAGAGCGCCGAGGTCCCTCCCCCCATTACTGAGGATCACGGATTCAGCGCGAAGCGCCAAGCCAGTGCGGTAAGTTGTTTTACCTTTCACAGGATACTTATTTTTATATAGATTGACTCTATGCGGGATCTAAACTCCCGTGCCTTTGACAGGACTGGCAGAAGATGGCCGGACAGATCGACTATCCGGCTCCTTTTCCCAAAGGTCCCGCAGACACCCTTCTGGCGAAGATGTTGACTCCGGCCCCTTATAAGGTGTCGGAGAAGACCAAGAAGGCCAAGGGAGCTCGAAAGAGTTCCCAACGCCAAGCGTCGTCGAACTCACCATCCGATTACTCTGCGGCGCACTCTTCCCCCGAAGACGAGGAAGAAGAAGAAGATGCTCCCCCACCGACTGGGGAGACAAAAAAAGGAAGGCCGCCCCAACTGGGGGGCCGAAGGGTCCAAGAAGGGAAGGACCCTCCTTCTGGACAGCTCCACCACCGCCGATGAAGACGAAGACGAGTGGTTGCCCAGGGCCATGCCCCCGGGGAGATCGTAAGTATTCGGATACCAAAGTAACCCATAGGATTCCTTTGTTGCACTGCTTTCCCTAATCGTCGAACATAATTACGCAAGCCGCCACGAGCCAATATCGAGGTATCCTCAGACGGCTCCCTGGGCTCGTCGGACATGGATAGCGATCCAGCACGACCACCACCTCCTCTCATCCTGCCGACGACGCCGAAGTGTTGTATCAAGAGGCACCAGATCGAGGGGGGACCATCCCGGAGGCGCCTCAAGGCGACCTTCTGGACTTCGGGAGCCGAGGGGACGGGGTCCCCGAGAGCTCCGAGTTCGTCCCTCAGCCGAACACGCGCCGGATCCTCCAACGGTTCCAGGCTCGGGCAGGCGGTCCCCTTCTAAGATGGGCAAAACGCCAGTGCCAGTGACCTCTGCCCATCGAGAGGCACCGGACAGCCTGCTGGAAGCGCTACGCAGCGCTTCCATCGACAAGGAGCACCGCACCATCATGAGTGCGGTGATCCAGAAGGTTCAGTCCGCCAAGAGCGGATTGACTGAAGCATGTGCCAGTCTTCTAACAGGCTTCGAGGTAAGTGTTTTAAAATGTAGTAGAAGTATTACCGCACAGACAGTAGCCCCTGATGCTTTGTTCGGTGTTCAAAAAGAAAAGCCGAACAGAGGATCAAATAATATCGCAGGAGTCTAATATAAGTATGTCAATATGCATATGCAGGCTTCTCTGCTAGCGTCCGCCGCACTAACTGCGGAGGTCGTCGTACTAAAGTAGGACCTTGATGGGTCCAAGAAAGAGCTCGGCCTTGCCAAGAGGTAGCTCGGCGAGAACGAGGGTAAGTAATACCATGTCTATAGATATGTATATATAAAAAAGGATGCGATTGCAAAATGACAGGATCATTGTATGTTTTGCCAGGGGTCACGACCGAGGTGGTGACCCTGAAGCAAGCGCTGACCAAGGCCGAAGATATAGCGGCCAAGGAGCGCACCGAGCGAGAGAGGAACGAGGCTCGGGTGGGCGAGGTGCAGCAAGAGCTCCATGCTCTCGTGACGAAGCACGAGGCGTTGGAGCTTGACTTGAAGACGCGAGAGTCTGAGCTTGCCACGGCCCGTGAGAGCGTGAAGAGTGCCAAGGCCGAGGCCCGGAAGGCCCTTCAGGAGATCGACGCGATGAAGTGTAAGTGCATCTAGTGCCACCCCTAGTTGGTTTTGGAGTATTGACGACAAACCTAGTTGAGGAACTAATGTGTTTGTGAGAATTGCAGGATAACACAAGTAGAAGTCCCTCATTGATTCGGTTTTCCTACCAGAGATGACGCCTAAAAATGTAAGAAGACATTGAAGACAAAGGTGGTATGTGAAGACATTCACATTGAAGACTACGACAAGAGAAGACATCGCATGAAGACTATGTAGCGCGAAGACTTAGTTCTTTCGTCATTCTTTTTCTTCTTTGTTGATCCATAGGAACCACCATACTGTTAAGTGGGGTCCAAGAGAACCAGTCAGAATGACTGAAGTGATGCTTAACCAAAATCCTATGTCTTCGAGTGAAGACTATGAGAGCAAATCTTGTCCAGAGTTGGATAAGTCAGCTTTGCTTGTAGCCCAAGTAAAGTTGCCATGTGTGTTTGAAATCTGACCGTTGGAACACGTGTCAGTTCCTTAGTGACCCAGGGTCATTTCGGACAAATCAGGTCGGGTTGCCTAGTGGCTATAAATAGCCCACCCCCTACAACCATAAACGGTTGGCTGCTCAGAGTTAGAGTACGGCTTTTGTCGTTTGAGAGCAACCCACCTCGAAGCCTTTGAGAGAGAATTCCTTGCGAGGATAAAGCCCTAAACACCCAGAGCCAAAGAGTGTTAGGCATCACTTAAGTCTTCCTGTCTGTGTGATCTGAAGACTTATTACACTTGAGGACTGTGAATCCTCCAGCCGGTTAGGCGTCGCGTTCTGAGCATCCAAGAGTCATTGTGGATCGCCGGTGAACGAAGTCTGTGAAGGTTTGGAAGTCTACCTTGAAGACTTACCAGAGTGATTGGGCGAGGACTGGGTGTCCTTAGCTCAAGGGGAATAAGGTGAAGACGAGGTCTTCTGAGTTGAATCTCAGCCTCCCTAACCAGACGTACAGTTGTCACAGCAACTGGAACTGGTCCAACAAATCATTGTCTTCAACGAGTCACTGGTTTCATCCTTCCCTTCCCTTTGCTTACTGTTGGTTCTTGTGAAGTCATTGTATGATTGCATTATCTTTTGTCTTCACTGAGTGACTACTTGTTCTGATTGGCTTCACAATATCTTCCTACCTGATCTTTACTGCCTAGCTGCTATTAGTCATTATGCTTTCACTTCATTGAATACTTGACTATGGTTTGCCTAGTGTAGTCTACCTTCCGCTGTATGGTAATAGGTTTATTTCTATCGTTTGTCTTCGAAACTTCCATGTTTTGAAGACTTTCATAAAAATCGCCTATTCACCCCCCTCTAGTCGATCACTAGCACTTTCAATTGGTATCAGAGCAAGGTACTCCCTTGTTCTGTGTGATTCGGTTTAACCACCTGGAGTTTTAGCTATGTCGACTGCAGGGATAATTAAGGTCTCCGCTGCTTGCCCCGTCTTCGATGGAACTGAATATCCCTACTGGAAGAATAAGATGCGCATGCATCTTGAAGCCATTGATGTCGACCTATGGTATGTCGTCAAGAATGGCGTTCCCAAGGCTGGTGAAGGTGTCACCACTGCTGATCTCAAGAAGTTCGTTCAACTGGACTCCACTGCCAAGAACATCATATGTGGTCATCTGACCAAAGGACAGTATGGCCGTGTGAGTGCTTTGGAAACATCTAAGCTAGTCTAGGACTAGCTCTCCAAGGTCAATGAAGGCGTCTCAACCCAGAGAGATCAGAGAATCAGTGTCCTTCGCAACCTCTTCAACCGCTTCAAGAGAAATGACAATGAGAACGTCCAGCTCACGTTTGATCGACTCACTGACATCACAAATAAGCTTCAAGCTCTCGGCGCCACTGAGATCACCAAGCATGAAGTCGTCAAGACACTCCTGAGATCACTTGACAGCTCGTTTGACACCCTAGCCCTGATTTCAAGACACTCGATCCGTCTGACATACTTGAGAGGCTCAACACACATGAGTTTCAGCTTTCTGAGAAAAGAGACATCTACGGTCCCAACTATGGGCGAACTCGTGCCTTGAAGGCAAAAGTTGTCTCCTCGTCTGAAGAAGAATCTGACAGCAGTTCTGATGATCCTGAAGACATTGGAAAAGAGCTTGCTATGCTTGTGAAGAAGTTCCAAAAATTCACCAAGAAGAAAGGCTTCAGAAAGTCTTTACGATCAAGCTCAAGGAATGATGAAGGTTCTGCTCATGACTACAAGAAGAGAACATGCCACAAGTGCAAGAAACCTGGCCACTACATCTCTGAATGTCCGCAGTGGGACAATGAGAACAACAAGAAGAAGAGCAAGGAATATGACTCTGACAACAACAAGAAGAAGAAATACTCAAAGTCTTCTTCCAAGTCTTCCTTAAAGTCTTCATCACACAAGAAGAGCTCATCTGGCAAGGCACGTGTGTTTGTTGGCAAGGAAATGGATTCAGAGGAGGAGTCCGCTTCTGAGGAGGCGGAGGTGGAGTCCGAGGAGGAGTCCGATTCTGGTGTTGCAAGTTTGGCTACAACATACGTTGCCAAGTCCATCTTCAACATTGAAGACAATGACTTCATCACCGAAACCAATGCAAATGACAAGGACTACTCCGCTCCTACCTACTGCTTCATGGCACGCGGTGCCAAGCTAAACACACGCACTACTCACTATCAAACATCTAGTGAAGATGACTCTGATTGTGGTTCAAAACCCAGCTACAAAACACTTGCTAAAATTGCAACTGAACAACAGAAAGCTATGGAACATATTCAAAAACTGTTAGACAAAAGCGATGATCTGTTAGATGCTGAAATGACTCGATCTCAGTCCTTATTTGAAGACATAAAAAATCTTCACGTTAAGTATGAGGAACTTGAAAGTCGTCATGAAACGCTCTCAACAACTCATGAAAAGCTTTCCTATGATTATCTTCAAAGGAAGCAAGATCTTGAGAAATTGAGAGCGGCTCATGAAGATCTTCAAAAGGAAAACGAGTCACTTCGCGCCGAACAGATCAGTTCCGCTCAGGAAGGATTTGAACCACCATGTCTTAAATGCATCGAGCGTGACAACGCTACTTCTGTTGCTGAGTGTTCTACTGCTGCTACTGTTGCAATATCTTCAACTGTTGATGTGGTAACTAACCCCTCTGCTGAGGATACCACTGCTATTGCTGATGAGAATGCTAGGTTGAAGACATTGCTTGAAACAGGGATGTACAAAAGTCTCAAAGGGCATCAGACACTATGTGATGTCCTCAAAAGGCAGATCCTGAACCGAAACCCTAGGAAAGAGGGTGTTGGGTTCGAAAGGAAAATGAATGCTGATGGCTCTTACTGGAAACCTGAGCAGTACCCCAAAACCACATGGGTTGCTGCAAAGGAACCTTCAGCGGATCCATCCACTCTATCTGGCTTCACTTGTGCTAATCCCATTGTTATTGATGAATCCTTTGATGCAAACTATAAACTGTTTAAGAATCAGAATGGTGAAGTGTTTGCCAGGTATATTGGTACTAACTGCAGGAATGGACCGCCTATGAAGAAGGTCTGGGTGCCGAAAAGGTGTTTGGAGAATCTTCCTGTGAATGTCATCATGACACCACAGGTGAAGAAGACAAACCACAGACCACAGGCTTCATACGGTCCAAAGGCTTCATACAGACAGAGGACTCACCTGAGTCGCACTAACGCAAATGTTTTGCAGGGAAACCATACTCAGGCCTGTGAATATGAGCGCGTTTCATCAAACCGCCATGTTCATAAGACCAAGAACTATTCTACTTATTCTTATGAGTACTATTGTCCACCTGCAAGACTTTTTGCTAGGGCTCCAAAGCCAAAGTTCTCAGATGCTGCACTTAGACTCATTGCTTCGAAGCCACCCTTGAAGATGTGGGTGGCTAAGAAAGCTTAACTCTCTTTTGCAGGGAAAGGTCTCCAGCCGAAAACCAAAATCGTCTGACGCTATTGCTGGGGACCTTAAACATCTTGTAGGGCGCAAGATCAAATGCCCAAATGGTCTTATTATGTACTTTGTTCCTGAATCGCTTGCTACTCGCCCTATCAGTCCAAATCTCGATCTAAGCTTTCATAATCCACTGGTTCGTCAAATGTTTTTGCTTCACAATTCTCTTCGTGAAGCCTATCCCCCTAACTGCACTGTAGGGTACGACACCAGCTGCTTCAGAATGGATTATTGATAGTGGGTGTACCAATCACATGACTGGCAAGCGAAGCCTTCTTATGGACTCAACACTACGTCCATCTGACAAAAGTCACATCACATTTGCTGACACTGGTAAAAGCAAGGTATTGGGTCTAGGTAGAGTTGCAATCTCAAAGGATCAACACATGGATAAAGTCATGCTTGTTGAATCCCTTGGTTTCAACTTAATGTCTGTTTCAATGCTTTGCGATTTAAACATGATTGTGATGTTTGGAAAATATCGTTGCCTTGTACTAATGGAATCTGACAAGTCTCTAGTGTTTGAAGGGTATCGGAAAGATGATTTGTACATGGTAGATTTCTCAGCAGGACCACAACTTGCCGTATGTCTTCTAGCAAAAGCTTCTGAATGCTGGCTCTGGCATCGGAGGCTAGGGCATGCTGGCATGAGGAACCTCCACACCCTTGCAAGGAAGAAGCATGTCATAGGCATCGAGGGCGTCAAGTTCAAGAAGGATCACTTATGCGGTGCCTGTGAAGCAGGAAAGATGACGAGGGCCAAGCATCCCTCGAAGACAATCATGACAACGACTCAACCCTTCGAACTGCTCCACATGGATCTTTTCGGTCCCACTCATTACTCAACTCTTACTACTACTGCTTGTCTCTATGGCTTTGTCATTGTTGATGATTATTCAAGATATACTTGGGTGCATATAATCCTCTACAAGACTGAAGTGCAGGATGTCTTCAGACGCTTCGCCAATCGAGCCATGAACAACTATGGCGTCAAGATCAAGCACATCAGAAGTGATAACGGCACTGAATTCAAGAACACTGGTCTAGACACTTATCTTGATACTTTGGGCATTACACATGAATTCTCAGCTCCGTACACACCACAGCAGAATGGCGTCGTGGAACGCAAGAACAGAACACTTATTGAGATGGCCCGGACGATGCTTGATGAATACAAGACTCCAAGAAAGTTCTGGCCTGAAGCCATTGATACTGCATGCCATATCATCAACCGTGTTTATCTTCACAAGCTTCTCAACAAGACATCCTATGAGCTCCTTACTGGCAAGAAGCCAAATGTCAGTTACTTCAGAGTATTTGGTGCCAGGTGCTGGATCAAGGATCCACATCACACTTCAAAATTTGCACCAAAAGCACATGAAGGTTTTATGCTTGGATATGGAAAGGATTCGCACTCCTACAGAGTCTTCAACCTCTTTCATTATAAAGTGGTTGAAACAGTGGATGTGCGGTTCGATGAGACTAACGGCTCACAAAGAGAGCACCTGCCAAATGTGCTAGATGAAGTTCCATCCAGTGAATCAATCAAACTTATGGGAACTGGAGAAATCATACCTTCTGAAGCTCAGCCTGAAGAGGAACTTATCATCTCCGCACCTGATCAACCTGAAGACAATGATCAAACTGAAGACAATGCTCAGCCTGAAGACAATCCTTCTAACGATGACAATGATCAGCAAGAGCAAAATCTTCGTCCTGTACATCCTCGTGTCGCAAATGAAGTACAGATTGAGAGAATAATTGATAGCATCAATGCACCAGGTCCACTCACTCGTTCAAGGGCAACACAGCTAGCAAATTTCTGTGGGCACTTCGCATTTGTCTCAATATCTGAACCCAAGAAAGTTGAAGAAGCCTTCATGGAACCTGAATGGATTCAAGCTATGCAAGAAGAGCTTCAACAGTTTGAGCTGAATAATGTATGGGAACTGGTTAAGCGTCCTGATCCTCGCAAGCACAATATAATAGGCACCAAATGGATATATCGCAACAAGCAAGATGAGCATGGTCAAGTTGTCAGAAACAAAGCTCGTCTCGTTGCTCAAGGGTACACTCAAGTTGAAGGGATTGACTTCGATGAAACATTTGCTCCTGTGGCTAGACTTGAAGCCATACGCATACTGCTGGCCTATGCAAATCATCATAACATTCTTCTGTATCAAATGGATGTGAAGAGCGCTTTTCTCAATGGCAAGATTGACGAAGAAGTGTATGTTGCACAACCGCCTGGCTTTGAAGATCCAAAACATCCTGACATGGTGTACAAGCTCAAAAAGGCGCTGTATGGCCTCAAACAAGCCCCTCGGGCTTGGTATGACACACTCAAATACTTCCTGAAGAGCAAAGGCTTCAAACCTGGTTCCCTCGACCCCACTCTCTTCACGAAGACATATGATGGTGAACTGTTTGTGTGCCAAATATATGTGGATGACATTATCTTCGGCTGCACCAATCAGAAATACACAGATGAGTTTGGATATATGATGCAAGAGCAATATCAGATGTCCATGATGGGAGAGCTGAAGTTCTTCCTTGGTCTTCAAATACGTCAGCAACGCAATGACATCTTCATATCTGAAGAGAAGTACCTCAAAGATTGCCTGAAGAGATTTGGGATGCAAGACTGCAAAGGCTTCTCGTCTCCAATGCTAGCCAAACATCATCTAGGTCCCGACGATAATGGTAAAGAGTCCGATCAAAAGGTATACCGCTCCATGATTGGTTCTTTACTTTATCTATGTGCATCTAGGCTAGATATTATGCTTAGTGTTTGCATGTGTGCTCGATTCCAAGCGGCACCAAAGGAATCGCATCACTTAGCTGTGAAGCAAATTCTTCGATATTTGGCTCACACCCCAACATTATGATTATGGTATCCAAAGGGCTCAGAGTTTGATCTGGTTGGATTCTCGGATGCTAATTATGCTGGTGACAAGGTGGATCGCAAGTCTACATCAGGCACATGTCCTTTTCGGGGACGATCACTTGTATTTTGGCCTTCAAATAAGCAGAACTGTGTATCTCTCTCCACTGCTGAATCTGAATACATTGTTGCTGGATCTTGCTGCGCTCAGCTTCTATGGATGAAGCAAACACTCAAAGATTATGGAATTCATCTGAAGCAAGTGCCACTCTACTGCGACAACGAAAGCGCCATCAAGATTGCCAACAACCCAGTTCAGCACTCGAAGACAAAGCACATTGAAATTCGTCATCACTTTCTCAGAGATCATGTTGTGAAGGAAGATATTGATATCATACACGTTAACACTGAAGAGCAATGGACATTCCTCGAGGGTTACAGTTCTTCAGTCCTTTCAAACCAGTTCTACTGTCTAAGTGCTCTTGGGAGGTATCTTTTTCTTACTCTGCTATGAAGAACAAGCTGGTTTTTCATCCTTCACCTGTTCGTCGAATGGTGAATATTCCAAGGAAGCCTCATGTTGCTCGTGCACTTTGTTTTGACAATGTTGCTTAGGATTGTGCCATGGTTGATCCAGATTTGTCTGCGGTTGAGATGTATGCCTTCAATTTCTCTGCAGCCCCAAGTCAGCGTCCAGCTCGTGCTCGTAAACCAAAGTCTGTGATTGTTGAGTCTGAGGTTAGGCACAGTGCCAGGCTCTCAGCCTTACGTGATGGCTTTAGGCATTCTACTCCAGCAAAGTCCCATAAGAAGAAACCTGCAGCAAAGCTTCAGAAGAAGCACAAGGTTACTGTGGATGACGAACTACCGGGGGCTCCTCCTCACGATGCAGATCAACCTACTGTGCCGCCGCCCACGCCACTCAATGTGCTACAGCAGGTTGGCCTTCACCTCGGCATTGGGCCGGAGAAGCTCACTAAGGAGAAGCTTGAGGCTTCTTCTTGCAAGTCTTCTGCTCCTCCTAGCTCCAATGATAGCTGATCGTTTCATTTGATGGGGTTTATGGTTAACCCTTGTGAAAACCATTTATCTGCACTTATCTTTTAGGCTTTGTCTGAACTTTTATGCTATCCCTTGGTTGAACTGGTACTGTCATTATGTGACAGTCTTTTGCTGTTACTTAATTATGGTCTGTAATGAATCACAATGATGTTAGAGATTGGAAAGTTCTTTGTTGGAATGTGCGAGGTCTGAATTCAGATGATAGAAAGCGTGCAGTTCGTCAGAAAATCGATGAAAGCGCTTGTTCCATTGTTTGCCTCCAAGAAACAAAATGTGAGGTCATTGATCGGCATTTCATCCGTAAGTGTTGTCCACAACGTTTTGATCAGTTTATCCATGTGCCTTCGTCTAGAGCCTCGGGTGGGTTGTTAGTCGTATGGAATACTGCTTTGTTTGCCGGGAAGCTAATTGAGTCCAATAGTTTTGGTATTATGGTGGAGTTCATGTCTGTTCATAACTCCCAAACCTGGACTCTAGTTTCAGTCTATGATCCCTGTCAAAATCCAGCTAGAGATAATTTTATTAATTGGTTACATGATATAATTATCCCTGATGATGCTAATTGGCTGTTACTGGGTGATTTCAATTTCTTGCGATCAATGGATAATAGGAATAAACCAGGTGGTGATATTAATGACATGTTCATCTTTAATGAGGTTATTGGGCACATGGGCTTAATCGAATTACCTATCAAGGGCAGAAGATACACTTGGACAAATATGCAAACTGCTCCTTTGCTTGAACAGATTGATTGGTTTTTTACAACCCCTTCATGGACATGTCCTTATCCTAACACTATGGTCCTTCCTCTGGCTAGAACCACTTCAGATCATGTGCCATGTGTGGTGCAAATCAAAACCAGTATTCCCAAGGCCAAAGTGTTTAGATTTGAAAATTACTGGACTAATTTGCCTGGTTTTCTTGATTGTGTCAGTGAATCTTGGAGTAGGCCAGTTCATAAGAGATCTTCTGCTGCTATATTATCTGCAAAGTTCAAAGCTCTCAGGGAGGCACTCAAACACTGGCACATTAGCCTTTCTACCATCAAGGCTCTAATTTCCAACTGCAATAAAGTAATTCTTTGTCTGGATGGTCTTGAGGAGTTAAGGCCTTTGTCTGGGCCTGAGGAAAATTTCAGGAAAATTGTAAAGTTACATTTGGAGGAAACTCTAAGGTTGCAATTTATCTACTGGAAGCAGAGATGTACCATTAGAAACATTAAAGTGGGAGAGGAAAACACCAAATTTTTCCATGCCATGGCCATAGAGAGATACATGAATAACTCTATTTCTAGTATAACATCTGATGATGGGCAAGTGACCTCTGGTCATGCATCAATTGCTGGATTATTTCTGCAGGAGTTCAAGCAGAGGATGGGATGCACAAATAATACACAAATGGGTTTTGATATGCCAAATATTATTAAGAAGGTTCAGGGACTAGACGACTTGACCAAGCCCTTTTCTGAGCAGGAAATTGATTGTGTTATTAAGGAAATGCCTCCTGACAGAGCACCTGGGCCAGATGGTTTCACTGGCCTTTTTCTTAAGAAGTGTTGGCACATAATTAAAGATGACTTTCATCAACTGGTCAAAGAGTTGTCTGAGGGGCACCTTGATTTGGAGTGTATCAACAGTTCTCTCATAACCTTGATTCCAAAAGGCTTTCACCTGAGGGTTTGAATGATTATAGACCAATATCTTTGACAAATACCTGTTTGAAATTCCTCACTAAACTTTTGGCAAACAGGTTGCAGAAGGTCATCCTTTCCTATATTCATAAAAACCAATATGGGTTTATTAAATCCAGGTCTATTCAGGATTGTCTAGCTTGGTGCTTTGAGTATATCCACCAGTGTAATGCCTCAAAGAGACCAATAGTGCTGCTGAAATTGGATTTTACTAAAGCCTTTGACACTATTGAGCATGATGCCATTCTTAGAATCTTAAGATAAAAGGGTTTTAATGACAAATGGATCTCCTGGATGCAATCTATTTTGTCTTCTGGTTCTTCTTCTGTGCTTCTTAATGGTGTTCCTGGTAACCATTTTAAATGTAAGAGAGGAGTCAGGCAAGGAGACCCAATGTCACCTCTTCTATTTGTCCTTGCCGCTGACCTGCTTCAGTCTGTTGTCAATGACATGTGCAGTAAAGGAATTCTGACTTTGCCAATCCCTTCCAACAGCCAGGATTACCCCATTGTTCAGTATGCTGATGATACACTAATTGTGTTACCTGCTATTGATTACCAACTGCTTGCTCTTAAAGACATGCTTCATGTCTTTGCTGCGACAACAGGATTATCTGTGAATTTTACAAAATCCCTTATGGTGCCTATGAACATGTCATCTGATGAAGCTAACAGGTTGGCCTCAATTCTTGGATGTAGCATAGGAACCATGCCTTTTACTTACTTGGGCCTACCCATGGGGACTACAAGGCCCTCAATCCAAGACCTCATGCCCCTTGTGCATACGATTGAAAGAAGATTGTCTGCCACTTCATGTTTTCTGAATCAAAGTAGCAGGTTGCAGTTGCTCCACTCTGTTTTAACATCAATGCCCATATACTTCCTGTGCACACTAGTCATCCCAACTAGAATTTTGAAGCAAATTGAAAGGATTCAGAGACAATGTCTATGGAGAGGAAACTCTGATACTCCAAGACAATCTCTGGCTGCTTGGGACTTGGTATGCTTACCAAAAACAAAGGGGGTCTTGGTGTGCTTAATCTCATGGTGCAGAATGAGGCCTTGCTTATGAAGTTCTTGCACAAATTTTATAATCATCATGACATCCCCTAGGTTGGCCTTATTTGGAATGCCTACTATGCTAACTCTGTCCCTCATACTACCACACTCTGTGGATCTTTTTGGTGGCATGATGTGTTTAAATTGGCTGACAAATATTGTCAGATGGCTACTCCAGCATTGGGTGATGGCAGGTCCATTCTCTTTTGGTCTGACAGATGGATGGTTGAGCTTAAGGGTTCCTGTCTCAGTGAAAAAATTCCCAGGCTCTTCTCCTTTGTTATTGATGAGCAGCTTTCAGTGTCTGATGTGCTTTCCCAGGAGTTTTTGTCAAATTTGCATTTGCCCATCTCTACACAGGCCTTTGCTGAGCTTGAATGTCTTCAACAGCTGACTCATGATTATTCTTGCTCTGCAAATCATGACGCATGGATTTGACCTTTTCATAAGGGTTGTTTCAGACCTAAATCCGTCTATGTGTATGAGCATCAACATATTGTTGTTGATCCAATCTTCCAATGGATTTGGAAATCTTCATGTACATTGAAAATCAAAATGTTTGGTTGGTTACTGCTGAGAGATCGTTTAAACACCAGAGACATGCTACTCAGAAGGCATTGGCATGTGGAAGATGATACTTGTGTCCTATGTCCATATCTGATCCATGAAGATCGTGCACATCTGTTCTTCTCTTGTAATTTTAGCATTAGAGTCTGGAATTACTTGCAGATTATCTGGGACCCACAACCTGGGATGACAACTTACAACATGGCAGTAAAGGCTGGGAAGGATTTTGGGCATTCTTTCTTCACTGAAGTGGTCTTTACAGCAGCTTGGAATATTTGGATCTTGAGGAATGGCAAGGTTTTCAGGAATGAGACACCTTCTTTCAGCGCATGGAGGCATAACTTCATCCATGACATAACCCTTCTTTCTCATAGGATAAAATGTAAATACAAGGATAGCCTTTTAACTTGGATCTCTAACCTTCCTTAGGTAGTGTTTTTTCTTTGCCCTGCTTGGGTTGTAACTTTGTAAGTATCTCTGTCTTCCTCTTTTCTTTACTTGTATGGACTTGTAATAGGACTTTGTTCTTTGTTGTTTTCAATAAAGAGTTGTGAGGCTGTTGCCTTGTAGTACATATTCAAAAAAACACTGAAGAGCAATTGGCAGATATCTTCACCAAGCCCTTGGATGAGAAGAGGTTTTGCAAGTTACGGTGTGAGCTAAATATCTTGGAATCCTCAAATGTCCTGTGATCAGGCACACATCCTAACACTTATGCATATTGATGACTTAGATGTGCAACACACGAAGTAAAGTATATCTTCAATCAATGAAGACTTACATTCTAAGTGTGAATACATTAATGTGGAATTTGACTTCGGAGCGCCACGATAATTGTGCGCCGTGTGTGTCTAATACTTCCTATACGGTGGGTAACGCCACCACCAAGTTTTTCTATTTGAAGTGTTTCACTCATGGCGTTACGTTTGGTATGTCTTCACATTTGGTTTGGCTTCAATCTCAACGTGTCTTCACGATTATCTTCACTATGTTGATTTGATTGTCTTTCTCATCTATATATATATACTAGTGTTCTATCCTCTACAGCATTCACTTATAGCTATGTCTTCTTGTTGAATCTTTTGAACTAAGTGAATGTGATTGGACCCTAACCTCTCTATGCTTTCTATCTCAAACTCTATCTCTCCAAATCATATGCATTCTATTGAAATTGTCGAATATCTTCTCTGCGTCCTTGTCAGCAGAAGATACAGAGACAAACATTAAGTCCGTTTTCAATGCTAATTCCTTCACCTGAAACCCGGAGAAGTGGGAACGACCACCCGACAATCCAGGCATGCGTGGGAACGTGGAACAACCTCCGATATGTTGCATGATGGCCACGTGTCCTTCAGATGTGAATCGCCAGGGGCACCTATGTAATAACACTGTGCCGTCCCTGTCTCTATAAATACACGCCTCACCACAGTCATTATCCTTTCTTCCACTCTCGCACAAACCCTAGCGCCACCGCTCGCCCTCGACGACGCCGGTGACGAAGCGCTTAGTTGCCGCGACCTCACCGACGCCGTCTTCTCCGCCGTCACCGTTGGAGTCCTCCGTCGCCAAGTTAGAGCACGGACGATCGATCTACTCGGCCTCCTCTCCCACTCCGTCTAGCAGTTTTTCGTGTGGTAAATAAAACTTCTTTTTTATGGTCCCTTTGATTCTATAGATCCATCACTTTCTACCACAAGCAGTTTCTGTTCACACAAGTTGGATCTATTTCATACTGCATCTCATAATATGCCTAGTATGTTCACTTATGCTTCACAAAGTAGTTAGATTCCTCACTTGTACTTATTCGTGGATTCGTACAAATATGGAACCAACTCTCTATCTATGAGTGAATGTCTTCGCACTATGAGGTCGATGTCTTCTAAACTGATTTATCTTCAAAATCTTCTGAGAATGCATATGACCTCTTCCCCTTCCTTCGCTCCTTAATGTTGTCACAGGTACATGTCCGTGGGAGAATCCCTTGGTTCTCATAGTCTGCATTCATTTGCAGAATTCTTACAGCATCATATAAATTCTCCTGAAGCCAGTTCCTGTTTGACTAGCAAGTGGAAGCCTTTGAAACCTTTGAAAGTGTTGAAGCCATTCAGTTTGAAGATCATGGCTACAGAGAAATCAGCAAGGAAGGGTGGCCGACAGCATCGAGGGGGAACATCAAGATGTCTGCCTGATGACCTCTCAGAGCTGTACAAGACAGACCCAGAAGAGGATTACAATCAGCGCAAGACATGAATCCAATGGATTCGAAGGTACTGGGCTGAGCAATGGTTCAAGTACAGGTTTGTGACCCAGGAATATGCAGAGAAGAATGCCATCAAGCGACCATGGGGAGACATCCTATATAGAAACTTCAACCCAGGTCCAGAGATGAAGCCATTGAACAAGGCTTCTACCCCTGCATGGTCCGTGGACCACAGCCTGCAGATGCTGATCCATCATCATTGCTATGGTGTCGTGACGACAATCTGTTCAAGCGCAACTTCCAGTTTGCCAAGAACTCGGCTAAGCAAAACACATTGGGACTAGACTTCAACCCTGGTCCTTCTGCTCCCCGTGCCGATGGCACCTGCAAAGCTGAACCCAATCCTACAACCTGGAAGGTCTCATCACTCATATCATGGTTCAAGGGACAGCCGTGGATGAGCCTGCAGATGACGTTGAATCTGATGAAGCGCCTGCATCGCCGAAGCCAAAGAAACTGAAGAAGCCTAAAGCTTCAAAGCCTGCTCTTGCACCAAAGGTCTTACATGCGAAGCCACTGGCTACTGCACCTCCTGAAGACAGTGTGCAGTCTGAAGATCTATCACGTATCTCCAACAAGACTGAGATGAGAAAGAGTACTGATCAGGCACTGACTGCTGTTGCTATTCTACGCAATGACGCCATTGATCTTTCCAGCGATGAAGATCTTGCAGATGACGCTCTTGAGCAACTGATGAAGAGCAAGGAAGAAGCAGAGATCTTCAATGATTTGCCTCTCTTTGATGTGGCAATCCTCCATAACTTCATTGATGAGTGGTTTGACACGCCCAACCTCAGCTTTGAAGATCTGCAACTTCCAATTGGCCTCAGTGTCGCCTTCCATGGCGTCATTGCTTCTGAGCTATCTCTAGCTCAGCGCTTTGTTGAACTGAAGCAAAAGATTGACTATGAGAAAGCTCAGTTCAAGAAGCACATGGCCAAGCTCAGCGTGCAAGATGTGAAAAACTTCAAGATTATGTTGCACGAGCTCAAGGATGCCTTTCTCAAAAAGCATGAAGAAGCTCAAGGTTCTCGTGAATGCATGAAGAGCCTGGCTGACAAGTGTGTGCAAGCCTACAATGAGGCTGAGAAGCGCAAGGCTCTTGGTCGTCCTGGCATCGACCCAAGAATGGCTGCAAAGAAGAAGAAACCATCAACTGACCAATGTGCACCTTCAAGCCAGGAAGAACCTCGCATAGTCTTCCCAAGCAGCATGACTGGCTCAAAGCCAAAGGTCAGGTCAACCGCTTCAGAACTGAAGAAGACGAGGACTGCCAAGGCTGAAGCCAGAAAAAGGAAAAATCTTGAAGCTTCTGATGTCGCTCCCTCTAAGAAGAAGCGCAAAACCAAGAAGGATCGCACTGCTCCCAAAGAGCCCTTAGTTGTTGAACCTATCTCAATGGTTCGCCCTACATCTGAACACTACGAGCGCCAACTGATTGTTTACGAGCCTGCTTCCACAGAGGCTCCTGATGCTGAAGACATTCCAACAGTTGACCCCACCGCTGCTGAAGACATTGGTCACCATGACAATGTTGAAGATGATGAAGTCCTTCCTCAGATCAAGCACCAACTGGTATCATCGCCTGTGCTTACGCACAACGAACTCATCAGCATTGGTTGTCCTCTGACACCAACTACTCAGGATGCATCGTGGGCTGATCACCCACAGAGACAAGACACTCCAAGCTCTCCCCAAGCAACCCCATCAGTGCAAGAAGAGGATGACTTTGAGGCCCAGCCAACTCCATCTCCACAGGCGTCGCCAGCGCTACGCAGGCTTCACAAAGGACCAAGGTCTCAAGTCCCTCTTCCGAGTGTTCCAGAAGGAGAAGTGCACCACCAATCTGTTGCACATCAAGTGTTTCCAGATGCCACTCCTACTGTGACTATCTCTGAGTCTGAAGCCAAAGGTGCTGAAGATAATCCGGCTGCATCAGTCGATGACAAACAAGAAGAAGATCGTGTCCCTACACCCCCAAACTCTGAAGAAGTTGTTCCTGAAGTGAACGTGTCTGTGCCCGACCCTCCAGCTCATCAAGTGGAGGTTGAGAATCTTGAGGCTGCCACCACCAACACAAATGAAGCCAATGACGTAGTCATGGCTGAAGAAAATGTGGAGCCTGCACCAACCAATGTGCCAGAGGCCAATGAAGCCAATGATGCAACTACAACAGATGTGCAGCCTGACGCCTCTGTTGATGCCACTACTCCTGTTCCACCACCAAAGCCACACACTATCGAGCAAGCATTCAACTATGGCCAACTTGTCACTGTCAAATGGCCTTTTCTGACTCCTCCGCCTGCTGCTGGTCCTCAGTTTGACTATCACGTTGAGCACAAGCCTCAGGTTCAGAAGCCAATACCAAGGTTGCCCAGGTTTCCAGGCACTGCATCTGCACCCGAATCGTTCAATATCAATGGCTTCAAGGCACACAACACCTTCTTTGATAGCGCCAAGAACCCCTACACCAAGGCAAGAATATCTACTGATCGGTTCTGGAGTTATCAGCAGCACAGTTATTACTCATGCATTCTGTACAATCAAGGTCGCATTTTCCCACATATGCGTCTTGACACTGAAGCCATAACTGGACTGTCCTATTTGGAAGAAGCTCTGGATTGCTTCAGAGAGTCAGGCTTGCTGCAGTTCGTCACTGATAAGGAGCACTAGAATGAAGAATTACTGCTCCAATTCTATGCCACTCTTCATATCCGTGGCTACAACAGGGATCCAAAGACTTGGGTCCTTGAGTGGATGACAGGCAATGTTCATCATGAAGCCAAAGCCTTTGATATCATTTAGCTTACTGGCCTGCCCACTCAAAGAGGTCTGTATGAACCTGGTTGTCAGCTTCACGGTGCTGCTATGGAAAGCATCTTCCACAAGCCTGAGCCCAATATGAGTCAGATGCTTAGCATGATGAAGCCTTTGCCTCCAGATGCTGAATATCCTAAGGAGTTCTATGTTGAAGACCTTGAGTATCTGCCACCTACCATCTATCACATCATAAGGCGAACTCTCTGGCCCATCAAAGGACATTCTCCACATGCCAAGCTAGAAGGCGCAATGAAGATGTTGGTCTTTCATATTCTTCATGGCAAAAGCTTCAATGCACAAGACTTCTTTATTCGCCAGCTTGCTGCATCAGGATCTAACATTTTGGCTTGAAGTTTTACGCTCCATGGATAATGCGGCTGATCAAACTACACTCAGTTTTCACCTATCATCCCTCTGCTCATAATCATCGGATCTTTCTGCCTGATGTCGATATGTCAGTTGAAGCCATCTATCCAGAGCCTGCCAAGGAGCCTCTTAGTCTTCAGAATGCTAAGAATCAAAGCTTCTCTCAAAACATTGAAGGAGTTCAAGCAGTCTCTCGTGTTTATCCTCTGGCTGGCACTACACGTGCACCTCACCGTGCCCTCACTGAAGCCACTGACAGCACCATTGCCCAACGGCCCAAGATGTGATCGCGTGTTCTCAATGACTAAGAGCTTCTGGTTGCCCTTCATCAGAAACAGGATAGGCATCATGACTGGCTGAAGCGCCAAATGCAAAGCCTCTTGGTGGACGTAAACAGGATTCGCAATCTTGCCACCAAGAATGCCTTTGTTGCCCATGAAAGCTGTCGGCGTACATGGAAAGGGCTAACGCTTATGTGTTCTGAGGATGATCTTCTAGAGGATGGCTTCTCTGAACGCTTCAAGTTTGACTCAAGGCCTCCAAGAAGGATTGTGCTGTGACGAACTCCGTCTCTTGAAGACTCTGAGTTCTCTTCCTCCGCGGTAACTGTGAATGCCAGAGTGATCGATGACAAAGACGATGCTACTTCACCGCCACCTACTTCTGCACGCATCGACACTGCCCCCGAGTTCGTCTGCACCGCCTAACAACACCGACGACCTTGCTGCTTCACCTACTCCTCATGGGAATGAGTAGATGCTCTATGTCTTCAAACCTTTTTGGTCCTTACTGACAAAAGGGGGAGAAGCATATGAGTTTGATAGTCTTCAAGCGGGTCCATATGGGTGGTTGCTTTATATTTTGCCTAGTGTTTACAACTCTCATTTTGATACATTTGGTTATTTAAGTTGTAACACTTAAACTCGATGGTCGTCTGCTACTTATTTGCTATTATGTGATGCGATGATAAATTCCGCATGTGCGACGATAAATTCCGCACTTAGATCATTTTGCAGACGTCCATTTTTCATTATGCATGTCATTATCTTCACATACTTTTCATGCATGATGAATTGTCATCATAAGTTGAAGAGGATCTCCACAAGTACAACCTGCCATGTGCATTTGCATTCCAAAAGCAAATTACTTATATGCACATCTTCAGGGGGAGCCCTTGCAACTTATGAAGACAATCCCCTATCCTTTACAATTTCACATATTATATTCCCCGTTGAAAACTTCAACTAGTTTGTCATCAATCACCAAAAAGGGGGAGATTGTAAGTGCATCTAGTGCCACCCCTAGTTGGTTTTGGAGTATTGACGACAAACCTAGTTGAGGGACTAATGTGTTTGTGAGAATTGCAGGATAACACAGGTAGAAGTCCCTCATTGATTCGGTTTTCCTACCAGAGATGACCCCTAAAAATGTAAGAAGACATTGAAGACAAAGGTGGTATGTGAAGACATTCACATTGAAGACTATGACAAGAGAAGACATCGCATGAAGACTATGGAGCGCGAAGACTTAGTTCTTTCGTCGTTCTTTTTCTTCTTTGTTGAGTCATAGGAACCACCGTACTGTTAAGTGGGGTCCAAGAGAACCAGTCAGAATGACTGAAGTGATGCTTAACCAAAATCCTATGTCTTCGAGTGAAGACTATGAGAGCAAATCTTGTCCAGAGTTGGATAAGTCAGCTTTGCTTGTAGCCCAAGTAAAGTTGCCGTGTGTGTTTGAAATCTGACCGTTGGAACACGTGTCAGTTCCTTAGTGACCCAGGGTCATTTCGAACAAATCAGGTCGGGTTGCCTAGTGGCTATAAATAGCCCACCCCCTACAACCATAAACGGTTGGCTGCTCAGAGTTAGAGTACGGCTTTTGTCGTTTGAGAGCAACCCACCTCGAAGCCTTTGAGAGAGAATTCCTTGCGAGGATAAAGCCCTAAACACCCAGAGCCAAAGAGTGTTAGGCATCACTTAAGTCTTCCTGTCTGTGTGATCTGAAGACTTATTACACTTGAGGACTGTGAATCCTCCAGCCGGTTAGGCGTCGCGTTCTGAGCATCCAAGAGTCATTGTGGATCGCCGGTGAACGAAGTCTGTGAAGGTTTGGAAGTCTACCTTGAAGACTTACCAGAGTGATTGTGCGAGGACTGGGTGTCCTTAGCTCAAGGGGAATAAGGTGAAGACGAGGTCTTCTGAGTTGAATCTCAGCCTCCCTAACCAGACGTACAGTTGTCACAGCAACTGGAACTGGTCCAACAAATCATTGTCTTCAATGAGTCAATGGTTTCATCCTTCCCTTCCCTTTGCTTACTATTGGTTCTTGTGAAGCCATTGTATGATTGCATTATCTTTTGTCTTCACTGAGTGACTACTTGTTCTGATTGGCTTCACAATATCTTCCTACCTGGTCTTTACTGCCTAGCTGCTATTAGTCATTATGCTTCCACTTCATTGAATACTTGACTATGGTTTGCCTAGTGTAGTCTACCTTCCGCTGTATGGTAATAGGTTTACTTCTATCGTTTGTCTTCGAAACTTCCATGTTTTGAAGACTTTCATAAAAATCGCCTATTCACCCCCCCCCCTCTAGTCGATCACTAGAACTTTCATGAAGAAGATAGCGGCGGGTAAGGCTTTCTATATGCAAAGCAAGCATGTAAAAGTGAATTACCGATTACTTACCCGAATCCGGAGCTCTTTAGGAGCATTCGCGGCTTTGCCCCGCAGTGTGTCCGATGCCGCACAATTTTACCAGGCCGGGGACGGAAGCTCGACGGAGAAGCTGTTCTGGTCTCAGTATGTTGAGGCCGAACATCCGGTGCCAATGAGCGACCAGCTGAAGCAGATGGTCGAGCTACATAAGGTGGCCGATCATGCCATGAAGGGCTTCATAGTCCGGTTGTGGCCTGGCAACGCCCTTCCGAACAGCTTCTTCGGCCTGGTGAGGCGGCTTGTGGATGCTTGCCCACGGCTGGACGTCGTCAAGCGATCCGTCTGCATTGAAGGTGCACGCCGGGCTTTCGCCTGTGTAAAAATGCAGTGGGTCAAGCTAGACGCCGTGAAGCTGATCAAGGAGGGGCCGCCGGAGGGCAAGGAGCACCGCCACCCCGAGATGTACTATGAGGGTGTTCTACCGGGTGCCCGTCTTATCGCGGATGAGTGTTCACAAAATGTAATATTTGAATGAGACTTGCTCGTTTTGTCCTGTATGTATGAAAACTTATATCATATTCGCTATGCAACGCTTGTTAGAATTTAAAATATTACCTTCTGTTTGGCTATTTATCCAATCTGAGAGATGGCTAGTCCTCGGCTTCTGCCCCCATGCCACGAGTGCTGGGGTGTTCGGGATAAACCTGAGCACTCTTGTTCCCATGTTTGGGTCCTTCGAGGGAGGTGCTCAGCACAACGAACAAGGCAACCGGACTAATAATGCTTTATTACTCTCACTTAGCCATAGAATTCTATAATTTTAAATTTCGGCGAAGCCCCTCGTATTCGAAAGGCCGAATTCGGGGCGCGATACACGCCTGTAAGCCGGACAGAGCCGACCCCTCGCCCTAAGCGGCATAAGTCTTTAGGGACTCGAAAAACCTCGCCGAACAGCGACCAGACTCTAGCCTTATCATGACAGTCAGTTTTAGCTTTCTCTACTGGGTTGCTCAGCCCAGCAGAACCGGGGCACAATCGCGGTAGTTCTCCTAGCGCTACCTTAGCCGATAGAGCGGAACGTAAGGTACCAAAACATAGGAGCCGGGCAAACCCAACATTTGACCAAAGACATGATTCGGAGCTGATGCATATAATGCTATAAGTTCAGGGTGCCGCACTTGTGAAAGTGTTCGGACTTTTCACACCGCATTGTGGGGTACATAAGCCCCTGGTGTATTGGCCGTACCAGAGTGTATGGTTGCAAGGCGTCATTAATGAACACACACACACACACACACACACACACACACACACACACACATATATATATATATATATAACAAGAATGCAATAATAGTTGTAATGTCATGCATTGTTTATTGAAAAATTGCATTAAAGCAGAGTGATACAGATAGTGCGATAAGCAAAAGAGTAGGATTATGTCCCTTCCAAGGGCGAGCTGAGGAATGATATGAAATCTGAATCACCTGGGAATTCCATTGTATAACGTAGTTGTCTGCCTCCTTGGTTGACGTATCATGTGTTTGGCAATAGAGCTGCCGGACAGTGTTTCCAGAGATTAAGGTCCTGAAAGAAAAAGAAAAATAACCAAACGGGAAGCCCCTAGTGCGGTTTAGGCCACATTTTGGGGCGTGCCACAGTTGTGCCCCCCCTCCCCACATGTGCCCATGGTATTTTTAATGCGTAATTATGTACGCGCGGCATGAATATCGCCGTTGGGCTAGGATTGGGGTGGCCGCCGTATTGCTATGCGAGCTCAGATCGCGCCAGGCGGTCTATTTGCCGATTGCCCCAAGCGGGCTTGAAGGTGTCCGGGCTTTGAAACGCCGAACTGGTAGATTGCCTTGAGAGGCTGCTTTGCGCTTCTGCTGCGAGGGCCGTGGTGTGCTCCTCTATTCGGAGAGAGCGGTCTATGTTTCCATTCACTGTAATAACTTCGCGAGGTCCTGGCATCTTGAGCTTGAGGTATGCATAATGCGGTACCGCATTGAATCTAGAAAATGTGGTTCGTCCGAGCAGCACGTGATAACCACTGCGGAACGGGACTATATCGAAGATTAATTCTTCGCTTCGGAAGTTATCCGGGGATCCGAAGACCACTTCCAGTGTAATGGAGCCTATGCAATGGGCCTCTACGCCTGGAATGACGCCCTTAAAGGTTGTTTTTGTGGGTTTGATCCTTGAGGGGTCTATACCCATTTTGCGTATTGTGTCCTGATAAAGCAGGTTCAGGCTGCTGCCGCCGTCCATAAGGACTCAAGTGAGGTGAAATCCGTCGATGATTGGGTCTAGAACCACTGCGGCGAATCCGCCATGACAGATACTAGTGGGGTGGTCCCTGCGATCGAAGGTGATCGGACAGGAGGACCAAGGGTTGAACTTTGGGGCGACTGGCTCCAAAGCATTTACGTCCCTGAGCGCACGCTTCCGCTCCCTCTTGGGGATGTGGGTTGTGTATATCATGTTCACCATCCGCACTTGCGGGGGAAACCTCTTCTGTCCTCCAGTGTGCGGCTGTCGGGGTTCTTCCTCGTAATTGCTATGCGGCCCCTTGTCCTTGTTTTCGGCAATTAACTTGCCGGCCTGCTTGAACACCCAACAATCCCTGTTGGTGTGATTGGCTGGCTTGTCTGGGGTGCCGTGTATTTGACACGAGCGATCGAGTATGCGGTCCAAGTTGGACGAACCCAGCGTACTTTGTTTAAATGGCTTTTTCCGCTGACCGGGTTAGAGCCTTTGAATCCGGCATTGACTGTCGTATCATCAGTATTTTCGCTGTTAATGCGGCGCTTATGCTTGTTGCGACGTGACCTGCTATTGCCGTCCTTGGTATCTGAGGTACCATGGTTCTTTGATATGTTATTACTGCGAGCCAGCCAGCTGTCTGCTCCCACACAAAAGCGGGTCATGAGCGTCGTGAGAGCTGCCATAGGTTTTGGCTTTTCCTGACCAAGGTGCCGGGCTAGCCACTCGTCTCGGATGTTGCGCTTGAAAGCTGCTAAGGCCTCCGCATCCGGACAGTTGACGATTTGATTTTTATTTGTGAGGAATCAAGTCTAGAATTGCCTGGCCAATTCTTCTGGCTGCTGAATTATGTGGCTCAAGTCATTGGCGTCTGGTGGTCGCACATAAGTGCCCTGAAAGCTGTCGAGGAATGCGGCTTCCTGATCTTCCCAACAGCTAATGGAGTCCGCTGGAAAGCTATTAAGCCAATGCCGCGCTGGTCCTTTGAGCTTTAGTGGGAGGTATTTGATGGCATGTAAGTCATCACCGCGGGCCATGTGGATGTGGAGGAGGAAGTCCTCAATCCATACTGCAGGATCTATTGTGCCGTCATATGATTCAATGTTTACAGGTTTGAAACCTTCTGGGAATTGATGTTCCATTACTTCGTCTGTGAAGCATAAGGGGTGTGCGGCGCCTCTGTATTGGGCTATATCACGACGCAGCTCGAATGGGTCTTGCCCGCTGTGTTCGGCCCTGCCGGATTTGCTTTTACTGTATCCGGCGTGACGTTTATCGTCTCGTAGAGTGGTGCGCCCTCGTGATCCGTAGATCGATCTTGAATGCTTTGCTTTGTCCTCCAATATGTCTCGCAGGTCTGGCGTATCTCCCCATGCCTTTTTATTTGAATGGCATTGGGGTGGAGGCTGAGCTTTTGGCTGGAATGCCTCTCTATCGCGGCCACGAGGTGGCCGATCAGCCATATCATATGCTTCTTCCTCCAGTCGGGGTAGTAACCTGCGCCTTGGGTAACTCTTGGAGGGGCGCTCGAGTTTATAGTTCTCGGCTACCAGGACTTCAGTCCATTTGTTAGCTAGCAGATCTTAATCAGCTTGAAGCTGCTGCTGCTTAGGCTATTTGCCGTGGCCATAAGCCAGCGCTTGAAGCGCTCTTGTTCCACGGGATCCTCTGGGACGGCGAATTCATTGTCGCCGAGGCTTGCCTCGTCTTCGGAGGGGGGCATGTAATTGCCATCCTCCTCCTCTCCGCCAGCCGCTCTCTCAGGAGAGCTGGCTCCTTCATGCTCCTGCTCTAAATCTTGCTAGAGGGGATTGTTGTTGTCTTCGGTGCTACCCGGAGTGTTATTATCTCCTGTGCCGGTATCACCACTTTTGCTTTGGCGGGACTTAGAGCGGCACCACTGACGTCGGCGCTTGGGTTGCTTCTTAGAGGGGTCATCCTCCGCTATCTCGCCCTTGCCTTCATTGGGTGTATCCACCATGTATATGTCATATGACGAGGTGGCTTTCCAGTGCCCTATAGGTGCTGGTTCATGTTCATCTCCTACATCGTTGTCCATATCGTCGATGTCCTCGGAGTCGAAGTCGAGCATTGCGGTTAAATCATCGATAGTGGCTACGAAGTGGGTGGTGGGTGGGCGTCGAATTTCTTCGTCGTCCGCATCCCAATCCTGTTGGCCATAATCCGTCCAGGGCTCTCCTGACAAAGAGAGAGAGACCTTAGTGAATTTAGAATGTCGCCAAAGGGCGAGTGCTGAAAGATATCTGCGGTGGTGAATTCCATGATTGGCGCCCAATCGGATTCGATTGGCGGGGGCGCGGGCGGTTCGGAGTCAGAAAAAGAGTCCGGCACCTTGGAGTCACGGGCTACGTAGAGGATTATGCTGGTGTTTGGCTCGATCGCCGTTGAGACTGCAGCCCCTGAGGTGGTGTCTAACCACCTGTCCTTGATTGGCACAGCTCGCTCCGAGCTAAGGATCGGAGCTGGCGCGGGCGCGGCCTCTGGGATACTGTTCGGCGGCAGAGCTAGGTCATACCCATCATGACAGTGCGGCGCGCACGGCTGTGGCTCGAATCAGTCGAAGATCAAGTCTTCGCGGATGTCGGCCATGTAGTTCAAACTTCCAAATCTGACCTGATGCCAGGGGAGTAGCTTTCAATCTGCTCCAGATGGCCAAGCGAATTAGCCCGTAGTGCAAAGCCTCCAAATACAAAGATCTGTCCGGGGAGAAAAGTCTCACCCTGGACCGCATCGCTATCGATGATAATAGGAGCCATCAAGCCTAACGACAATGACACAGAGGAACTCTCAATGAAAGCACCAATGTCGGTGTCAAAACCGGCAGATCTCGGGTAGGGGGTCCCGAACTGTGCGTCTAGGCGGAATGGTAACAGGAGGCAGGGGACACGAAGTTTTACCCAGGTTCGGGCCCTCTTGATGGAGGTAAAACCCTACGTACTGCTTGATTAATATTGAAGATATGGGTAGTACAAGTGTAGATCTACCACGAGATCAGAGAGGCTAAACCCTAGAAGCTAGCCTATGGTATGATTGTTGTCCTACGGACTAAAACCCTTCGGTTTATATAGACACCGGAGAGGGTTAGCGTTACACAAGGTCGGTTACAAAGGAGGAGATATCCATATTCGTATTGCCTAGCTTGCCTTCCACGCTAAGTAGAGTCCCATCCGGACACGAGACGAAGTCTTCAATCTTGTATCGTCATAGTCTAACAGTCCGGCCAATGGAGATAGTCCGGCTGTCCGGAGACCCCCTAATCCAGGACTCCTTCAGTCGGAGTGGAACCCCTTGATCTCAACACAAGTGTAGCTGGTTCTCTCTGACAAAATGGATATGGGAAGTGGTGCTTCATCCTGGTTGCTCTCTCTAAAAGTAGGTGGTGTTGGTGGGGTATATATAGCCTTCACCAAAATTCTAATCGTTGCACACCTTTATGCACAACTCGATGGGACTGGGTGAAAAACTCGGTGAGACCAACCAGTGCAAAAAGTTTGAACTTCAGATGTTTCGGTGAGACCAGATGAATCCTCTCGGTGACACCGATTAGTGATGACCTAAGCACTTTCCACACTTTGGTAGTTCCACTTGGTTTCACTCTGTAATTCCGAGATGAAAACAATGAGTTACAGAAGGTTGCCATGCACACTTCGGTGGAACCGAATGTCATCTCGGTGATACCGGATTTCTAGGGTTTAGGCAGTGGCTCTATCAAGTGTATCTCGGTGGCTCGAGGTGTATGTGTTCAGTGGGACCGAGAAGAACTTTAGGGTTTTCGAATAGATTGGAATGTGAGATTGTGGTTGAGGACTTGGGACCAATATCTTCAAGAACTTGAGAAAATGACTCATGATCAGAACCTCATCCCCTTTAATAGTATTGTATTTCCTATGGACTCAATGTGATCTTGGATCACTTAACCAAAAATGTAGAATCTTGGAGCATTTTGCTAATCCATGTTCTTTGCATTTTGAGGGGTCCACATTCACATTCCCTTGCCATACCTAAATTGAATTTTCCAAAAATAATCTTTGAATAGGCATTAGTTCAATGATGTATATGTTGTTATGAATTACCAAAACCACCCGTAGATTAGTTGCACTTTCAATAATGAGGCCACAGGTACAGAAAATATTAGTGGTGTCCCTACTACCCCAAGGTCGGAAGCTTATGGCTAATAGTGGCTTTCGGCTTCTATCAGATGCCACCGCAATGATAGTAAATCATAGTTGTGCATCGCAACAATTATTAATATTTATTAGGACTAGTATTTGTTGCCAACAACTGCAAAGATAATGGCACATAACCCAACCAATATGAAAATAACACTTAGTACCATGGTATCCTTAGACTTGAGCTGCAACTTGTGCATTCTAGTAGTAATCTTTCTCTCCATCTTGAATCTTTTGTTCTCGGACTCTTTATCTCTTAATTTCATCTCAAGAATCAACTTCTGATGGGTAAGCTCTGTGATAACACTTCTAGTCCTCCCCTCCCATTCTTTATCAACCCACTTGAAATAATCACATGCACAGGAATCCTATGAAGTACAACAAACAAACAAATTGCATTACACTAATAAATATAGGGGCGTTGTACCACAATCAAGTAGGATAAAATTTACCTGTTAATGGCAACCCAAAAGAAACTCTCGGAGTCACTTCTTTGGGTGAACAAATGAAGAACATGATCTAGCTTATCTTTACACTTTGAACCTTTCATTGCACACGACTGACATTGCCATTGTGGTCCCACTCTTGCAGCATATCATTGTCAACATCCTTGGGGAGCTCATGGTCCTCAAGAGCCGAGACTGGATTACAGATGTCCCCCGCCAATACAACATAGACATAGGCTCCTTCCTCATAACCGCCCATTGCAATATTGAGAAAGAAGACAGATAACAAAAGTTATATGTTATATAACTTATCTTCCAGGACCTCAAAATTATTAAACTACTTCGTAATTAAAACATTGACATCAGGAAATATATGACACATTTTGCAAGTCAAAATGATCTATAATGGTAACATACATTACCATTCTTCATGTGTACAACATAGATGAGCAACTCTAAGTCCGGGAACTAAACTTTTGCTAGCGCTGATGTTCAACACACTCTACTTGCAAGCATGAAGATAAACTCAGAAAATCTCACAAAATCATGAAAGACTCGTCTCGACATGGATAATTAACTTGGAACAACTCCATGTTATTCATATTCAAAAGAGCGAATAGTCACTAATGATTCATGTGAATTCTTTAAGGGGTATTCATTTTACCTGGGAGAGAAAATCGAATGCGAGAACATAAGAAAAGTCTTAACAAAATGCTAGAACAATGACTTATACCACTACTTCGTCGGATCTAGGCCAACATTTGAAAGCATCCAACATACACTGTTCGAGTAGGGCTCGCAACGAACAGGGTCTGGGAAGGCTAGGGCCCTCTGCATCCGAACACAGGTAATGGGTGGTGGTGACATGCAATGTCCTTGTCAGATACTGCCTCTTAGAAAAAAGAAGCACGCAAAGGGACGGCAGGCTGCTAGGATGGAAGGGTAAGCATTCAGAAACCCCACCCAAGATCACATAAGTAGAAGGAGTCTTTTTCCATGGAGCATGCAGTTGGGCTTTCCATAGAACAGGTCGATGGGTTGCCCTAGCGGACCCACAAAGCACGTGGGAAACAATCGTCGTTGTTTGTCATTTGTAAATATACAAGGCAATGCAATACGAATATAATTACTTGCTAACAATTTACCAGTTACTTCCTTCAAATGGTTCACCTATTTTCACGATTCTTGTTTTCTCGTTGTAATTGCGAGGTGAGAAAAACTCAGAGAATACAAAAAACTTGTTGTCCATTCTCTGGCTCAACCAAATGATCTATGTGTTCCCAAACAAAGCAATGGGCAATGATCATTACGAACATAGTCATTTGCAAAAAAAATTGAGGAACAAATCCTTCAAATAGTAGCTTAACTTTCGGGCTGCAGTTGGTCTATGCACCAATGGGCACAATGGGTCATCTACATTCATGGTACTCTGACCTTTTACTCCTTCACTAGAACATGTGGAGTAAGATTCATAGTACTGCAACTTATACTCCATCACTACATTTTGGAGTATAACATGGAGTACAACTTATAATATTTCTAATGTTATGCTACTCTGTGTAACATGGAGTATAGTCTACAACTAGTTACAAACTGGCTCCTTACTTTTTTTATTGGAGTGTAGTCTATGGCTGGTCACAAATTGAATAATATAGTTGTGTTGTCTGGAATAACTTGCGTACCACATCGGCTTGCACAACCACTTAACCGTCTTCATGACTGGCTTCATCAGGTTCATCACGTCGTAGTGTAAAGTGTACATCAGGTATGGGCATTCTAGATCTGTAACTTTGGCTGTTGTTGAGTGTTGATGGCTGTTGTTGGTGGTGGTGAAAGTTCATGGTTGTTGCTGCTGGTTACTTCTGTTGATGGAGTAGATATCTTGGCGAATTCAACAAAGCTCTCCTGCTACTCATGGTGCTTAATCCAAAGGTTTTCTCTTTATTGATAGTTATTGCTACTCTTTACTGTTGGTTAATGCTACCATTGACAACGTATTGCATGTTAATCCAAAGATATGTTGATGGTGGTGGTGAATTTAGCAAGAGATTGTTGTCACTTTTTGTTGTTGTCCCTGGAGATGGCGTCGTGATGGTAGTTGTCGATTGCTGAGCTGCTGCAGATTGCACGATGCTGAGGATGTAGGCATGAGAGCTTTCTCGGGAGAGGCGGACGAAGGACTTTGCTCAGGTAGATGAGCAAGATGAAGACTATAAGAAGGGGAGGGGAGATGGCATATGACGTTGTAGATGAGCGAGATGAGGAGGAGAGGAAGGGGAGTGTGAAGGTGTCAGCCTGGGGTGCGGCGGAGCTCGCTGGTTGGTGGCTGACAATGGCGGCACACGAGGAGGACGGCAGGGTCGCGGGCCGACAAAAGATTTCGAATCACGGGAAAAGACAACTCTGCATAAATTTGAGCATTCGAACTTTGTGTAAAGATTTTGAATGTATGCAAAGGTTTTTGAGAAGAACATTGTATATGGCTTGCGTCAATTAAATCAGATCGGAGGGAAAAGCAAAAAGTTCACATCTATACTGGGAAAAGGAAAGCGATAAAAGGAACTTTGGTGTAAAAAAATGTCCTTGGGTACAACATTATCTTGTGTGCCCGATCCCACTGTCAGCTATTTATGGAAGTCGTGCATCTCTGCCACATGTGCACAAAGGCAGGATGTCAGCAGCCCTCTATCCTGGTTGTGCTATGGGCCATCTGTCATGGGCCAACCGCCAAGGGCTGAGCCCATCTGGACACAACTGAGCAAAGCGACTAGATATACTCAAGGGAGTGGATCACGGCAATGGTGGCTCGGCTCTTCTCCTACCTCGAACTCTCTCTCTCTCTCTCCCTCTTCCTAGATCCTTGTTCCTTTGTAGTAGCTACTCTGTAATCAAGTCGTCTGTGTGTAGTGAGTAATCGAGAGATCCATAGTGTGTCCTTAACATCTGGCGTACATAGCCAGGCACCACCCTTCCCCCTCAAATTTCCGCCATTTTTCTCACAATTCCACCAGTGATGACACCATGCCCACACTGTCAAACCACCAGAGTGGAATGCCATGTCTGCCAATGAGCGGTTGTTATGGTGTCTTGAGAGATTATTGCTACATATGAGCTGCGTTGGGATTTCTCACAAAGAGGAAGGGTGAAGCAATATAGTAGCTGATAAGTATTTCCCTTAGTGAGAACCAAGGTTATCGAACCAATAGGAGAACCATGCAAATCCTAGCGAACAGTACCTGCACACACGAGAGCAAATACTTGCACCCAACACGGGCAAGAGGGTTGTCAATCCCCTTGAACTCATTACTTGCAAGGATCAAATCTGGTGGTGGTAGATATATAAATTGCAAAGTAAAATAAAAGATAATAAATTGCCTCAAGGTATTTTTGGTTTTGTAATATGATAAAAGTAGACCCGGGGGCCATAGTATTCACTAGAGGCTTCTCTATCGAATAAATGGCATGCGGTGGGTAGACAAATTACTGTTAGGCAATTGATAGAAAAGCAAATACTTATGATGTTATTCATGACAATGATCATGTATATAGGCATTATGTCTGTGACAACTAGACCAAAACAGTTCTGCCTCTAATACTATTACTACACTTCGAGAGCGCTTCAATGCTTGCCTCTTTCTATGTATTAAGTTCATGACAAACAGAGTAATGCATGAAGTATGATGAAAAAATGTAGACAGAATAAAACCAAGCAATATGATTGAACCCCCGTTGTTTTACCCTTAATGGCAACAATACAAATATATGCCTCACTACGCCTTCTGTCATGAGGTGAGGACACCGCAAGATGGAACCCATTACAAAGCACCTCTCCCACTAAAGATAAATTAATCTATTTGGCCAAATCAAATGGATGGATCAGAGAGAAATACAAAGCTATAACAATCAAGCATAATAAAGTTCAAAAAAGACTCAATTACTTTCAATGAATAATCTGATCATAAACCCACAATTCTTCAGATCCCAACAAACACACCGCAAAGAAGATTACATCGGATAGACCTCCATGGAGATCATGGAGAACTTTGTATTGAAGATCAGAGAGAAAGAAGAAGCCATCTAGCTACTAGCTATGGACCCGTAGGTCTATGGTAAACTACTCACACATCATTGGAGGTGCAGCAAGGATGATGTAGAAGTCATCCGTGATCGATTCCCCCTTCGGCAGAGTACCAGAAAGGCCTCTAGATGGGATCACAGAAGAACAGAGGGTTGCGGCGGCGGAAAAAGTGTTTCAGGTGGCTCTCTGTTGGTTTCAGAATATTTGGGAATTTATGGAGTTGGAATTAGGTTAAATGGAGTTGCGTGGGACCCACGAGCTCAGGTCTCGCGTAGATCCTCTAGCCTGTGAATGGTATCATCAGGTCTTATTAACAACCACTTTCGATTAGCATGAAACCAAAGAACTTTCATCAGGTCTTATTAACAACCACTTTCGATTAGCATGAAACCGAAGAACTTTCGTAAATCACTAAGTTACCTCAACGGGGATATGAATGTCACCAAAAATTAACATTTCATATTTATTCTTAACAGTAGGTAGAGGTAGTTGAAAATTTCCAATAGTGATTGTCGGAGATGTTTCAATAACATTAATACCATTCACTTGGAATTTTTTCTTCGGAAAGTGCACCGTATGCTCATTACCATTGATATGAAAGGTGACCTTGCTTTTATTGCAATCAATAACAGCCCCTGTAGTATTCAAAAAGGGTCTCCCAAGGATAATCGACATGTTGTCGTCCTTGGGCATCTCAAGTATAACAAAGTCAGTCAAAATAGTAACATTAGCAACAACAACAGGCACATCCTCACAAACATTGATAGGTATGTTAGTAGATTTATTCAAATCAAGTCTTTTATATATATATATAAAGAGAAAGGCATAACACTAACACCAGCTCCTAAATCGCATAAAGCAGTTTTCACATAATTTCTTTTGATGGAGCAAGGTATAGTTGGTATTTCCGGATCTCCAAGTTTTTTAGGTACTCCATCTTTAAAAGTATAATTAGCAAGCATGGTGGAGATTTCAGCTTCCGGTATTTTTCTCTTATTGGTGATGATGTCTTTCATGTACTTTGCATAAAGAGGCATTTTCAAGAAATCAGTCAAGCGAGTATGCAAAAAGACCGGCCTCAGCATTTGAGCAAAGCGTTCAAATTCTTCATAATCTTTCTTTTTAGATGACTTAGGTGGAAATGGCGTAGGTTTTTGAACCCATGGTTCTCTTTCCTTACCGTGTTTTCTAGCAACAAAGTTTGTTTTATCATATCTTTTATTCTTAGGTTGTGGGTTATCAAGATCAATAGCTGGTTCTGTCTCAACATCACTGTCTTGTTATTTATCATTTGTTTGAGTGTTTTCATTAACCTCATCATTGTCTTTTCGTTATCAGAACGTGAGTGTTCATTACCAGATTGAGTTTCAGCATCAGAGATAGAAACTTCGTTATCATTAATAGGAGGTTTTTTACTTCAGGTTCACTAGAGGCATGCAAAGTCCTATCATTTTTCTTCATCTTTTTCTTTTTAGAAGGACTAGGTGCGTCAGTTTTAATTCTTTGAGAGTCTTGTTCAATTCTATTTGGGTGTCCCTCATGATAAAGTGGTTCCTGAGTCACCTTACCTCCTCTAGTGTCTACTCTAACTGCAAAGTCATTTATATTGTTGTTCATTTCATTTAACAACTCTCTTTCAGATTTAGCAACTTGTTCTAACTGAGTTTGAACCATTGAAGCATTCTTTCCCACACCTAACATCATTTGAAATTCTAAATAACAAGTCACTCAAGCGAGCAATCATATCAGAATTGTATTTCAATTGTTTCATAACATTTGCATTGAAGTGATCTTGCTTTCTAATGTAATTTTCAAACTCATAAAGGCATTGGCTAGTGTGCATGTTGTGAGGATTATCATTATCATTTAATTTCATTAGAGAACTTACCTCTATCACCTTAGGTGGTGGTGGTGTATCAAGCCCATGTATTTCTTCAATAGGTGGTAAATTTTTGACATCCTCAGCTTTAATACCTTTTCCTTCATAGATTTCTTTGCCTCATGCATATCTTCAGGATTGAGATATAAAATACCCCTCTTCTTCGGAGTGGGTTTAAGCGGTGGTTCAGGAGGATCCCAATCATCATAATTTTTCAATATGTTATTCAATCATTCCTCAGCTTGCCCGATAGTTCGTTCCTTGAAAACACATCCAACACAACTATCTAGGAAATCCCTAGAAGCATCGGTTAGTCCATTATAGAAGATATCAAGTATTTCATTTTTCTTAAGAGGATGATCGGACAAAGAATTAAGCAATTGGAGAAGCCTCCCCCAAGCTTGTGGGAGACACCCTTCTTCAATTTGCACAAAGTTAAATATTTCCTGTAAGGCAAATTGTTTCTTATGAGCAGGAAAATATTTCTCAGAGAAGTAATAAATCATATCCTGGGGACTCCACACACAACAAGGAGCAAGAGTATTATATTGTACCAAGCTTTAGAATCACCCTTTAATGAGAACGGAAATAATTTGAGAATATAATAATAGAGAACTTTCTCATCCTAAGCAAAAAGGGTAGCTATATCATTCAAATTAGTAAGATGTGCCAAAAAAGTTTCAGTTTCATAACCATGGAAAGGATCAGATTCAACCAAAGTAATCAACTCTGGGTCGACAGAGAATTCAAAATCCTTATTATCAACAAAAATAGGTGAAGTAGCAAACTGAGGATCACATTTCATTTTAGAATTCAAAGTCCTTTCTTTATACTTGCATAATAATTTTTCTAGATCGTCTCTATCCTTACAAGCAATGATATCTCTAGTTGTCTCCTCATTCATAACATAACCTTCCGGTACCTTAGGCAATTCATATCTAGGAGGGCTAGTTCTAATAGGTGTTTCAAGATTTCTAGTTTCAATCTCTTCATCAGTTTCAACAATTTTATCAGTCTGAGCATTCTCAAAAGCTTTAGTTTTAGCAATTTTTTCATCAAGAAATTCACCTAGTGGCACAATATCATCAAGCAAGGTACTAGCATCATCATGCGTAGCATTCATAGCAGAAGTAGCATCATCAATAACTTGCGACATATCAGAATTAATAGAATGTGGTGGTGGTGCAAGTTTACTTATAACAGAAGGTGAATCTAAAACGGATCTGGATCGCAGTTCCTTACCTCCCCTCGTCTTAGAGGGAAAATCTTAGTCTTAGCATCCTTCATATTCTTCATAGTGATAAATTGATAATAATCCCAAGTGACTCAACAAATATAGCTATGCTCCCCGGTAAGAGCGCCAGAAAAAGGTCTTGATAACCCACAAGTATAGGGGATCACAACAGTTTTCGAGGGTAGAGTATTCAACCCAAATTTATAGATTCGACACAAAGGGAGCCAAAGAATATTTGCAAGTATTAGCAACTGAGTTGTCAATTCAGTCACACCTGGAGATTAATTATTTGCAACAAAGTGATTAGTAGCACAATACTATGATAGATTTCATAGTAGCAGTAGTAGCAACAGTAACAGTAACAATGATAGTAAAAGTTTTGTAATAGTGATAGTAGCAGCAGCATCAGTAGTAACTTACCAAGATCAATATGTAGGACAATCGTAGGCATTGGATCGGCGATTTGTTGGATGATAATCATCATATAACAGTCATAACCTAGGGCGATACGGCACTAACTCCAGTTCATAAATACTCCCTCCGTCCAATAATATAAGAGCGTTTTTGACACTAGTGTAGTGTCAAAAATGCTCTTATATTATGGGATGGAGGTAGTGTAATGTAGGCATGTATTCTGTAAATAGTCATACGTGCTTATGGAAAGAACTTGCATGACATCTTTTGTCCTACCCTCCCATGGTAGCGGGGTCCTATTGGAAACTAAGAGATATTAAGGCCTCCTTTTAATAGAGAACCAGAACAAAGCATTAATACACAGTGAATGCATGAACTCCTCAAACTACGGTCATCACCGAGAAGTCTCTCAATTATTTTCACTCCGGGGTTGCCAGATCATAACACGTAGTAGGTGACTATAACTTGAAAGATCGGATCTAGAACACGGATATAATGGTGATAACATAAACAGTTCAGATCTGAAATCATGGCACCCAGGCCCAAAGTGACAAGCATTAAGCAAAGCAAAGTCAAAGCAACATCAATCTCAGAACATAGTGGATACTAGGGATCAAGCCATAACAAAACTAACTCTTTTACATGATGGATATCATCCAACTATGATGATCCACAAGTATACGGAATCAATTGTAGCTCTTTTTGATAAGTAAGAGTGTCGAACCCAACGAGGAGCAGATGGAAATGACAAGTGGTTTTCAGCAAGGTAATGTCTACAAGTGCTGAAATTGTAAGTAGCAGAGTAGTTTGATAGAAAAATAATTTGTAACGAGCAAGTAACGATAATAGTAACAAAAGTGCAGCAAGGTAGCCCAATCTTTTTGAGGCAAAGGATAGGCGAAAACCGTCTCTTAAGATAAGCAAAGTGTTCTTGAGGGTACATGGGATTTTCATCTAGTCACTTTCACTATGTTGGCTTGATTTGTGTTGGCTACTTTGATAATTTGATATGTGGGTGGACCGGTGCTTAGGTGTTGTTCTTACTTGAACAAACCTCCTACTTAAGATTAACCCTCTCGCAAGGATCCGCAACTACGAGAAAAGTATTAAGAATAAATTCTAACCATAGCATTAAACTTTTGGATCCAATCGGTCCCTTACAGAATAGCACATAAACTGGGGTTTAAGCTTCTGTCACTCTTGCAACCCATCATCTAATTGCTACTCCACAATGCGTTCCCTTAGGCCCAAATATGGTGAAGTGTCATGTAGTTGACGTTCACATGACACCACTAAGGGAATCACAACATACATACTATCAAAATATCAAACACATATCAAGTTCACATGATTACTTGCAACATGATTTCTCCCATGACCTCAAGAACAAAAGTAACTACTCACAAATAATAATCATGCTCAAGATCAGAGGGGTATTAAATAGCATATTGGATCTGAACATATAATCTTCCACCAAATAAACCATATAGTAATCAACTACAAGATGTAATCAACACTATTGGTCAATCACAAGCACCAATCTGTACTTCCAGTAACAAGAATGAACACAAGAGATGTCATGGAATTGTCACAGCAGATGTCCTAGTGTGAGGACTTAGTCATGAGGCAAACGCATCTATGTGGTAGCTTGAGAGGGGTTGAGCGGAATCGAGAGACGCAACATAAGACGAGGGTTTAGACAACTTCGGGCCCCGGGAAACATCATCCAGTAACAACCCTACATGATGTTTGTGGCTAGATCTCATTATCTTCACGAGGGAGTCACTGTAAACCGGCTCTCCTAGTTATGACTAACCCTTAAGATTATTTTCCCCCTTGGGGGTGCCCTGCCCCTCCTTATATATGTTGAAGGGGCGGGTTACATGTAGAGTCCAACTCGGATTAAGACTTAAACTATTTTGACTGCTCTTCATGGGCTTCTTAACATCTTGGGCTTCTTAACGTCTCGGGCTTGTTAACCCCAGGCGACTCTATCTGCTGTGTTATGATTGTCTGCCGGGTTATGACTGTCTGTCGGGTTATGATTGTCTATCGGGTTATGACTGTCTGTCGGGTTATGATTGTCTGTCGGGTTAAGACTGTCTGCCGGGTTATGATCTGACTGATCTGACTTAACACCTGCCGAGTTATCATTTGACTTAACACCTGTCGAGTTATCATCTGACTTAACATCTGCCGGGTTATCATCTGACTTAACACCCGCCGGGTTATAATCTGACTTAACACATGTCGGGTTATCATCTGACTTAACATCTGTCGGGTTATAACTCCGGTCGGGTCATACCGCGGGGTATATCCCCGACATTAGCCCCCAGTTTAATTTGGATTTATCCATGTTAAACTAATCCTGATCATCCTTAAGTCCTTGTCATTTCCTTCTTCTACAAAGTCCAGGTCAGTAGGCCAGCTTCATAACCAATTTGCTGGAATTGGTTTGTCACAGAGAAAAATTGTGAAGAATAATTCATTTGATTCAGCTCCCAATGCTTAACAAAAATATTGGTCCTTGAAATACTCATCTAATCTTCAGTCGGCTTAAGGATGTAGAACTTGTCGGTTTATCATTGCCAAAATTGCCGGTTTATAAATACTGATGGCACCGGGTCATAACTGTTTGTTAACATCAGCTTTGAAAATATACCTCTTATATGCCTATCGCTTGTAGCCCCCAAGTCTTAAGAAGGTAACGTAGTAACAGCTTAAGAATTGTTGCAATATGAATGTCACAAGCTTGAAGAAATCCTGGTTGTTCATCTCAATCACTAGTCAGAGCTGAGTATTCCACATATGTAGCCCCCAAGTGCCGGTTTGTCATGCTTGCAGCAACCTGGGACTTGTAATTGCCTGATGCTCATAAAAACTTCAACCAGTGTAGCCCCCAAGGGCTTGGTTATTATGCAAATATTGAGCAGGGACTTTAAAAATATGATTATGTAGACTTTAACATAGCCTCCAAGGGCCGACTCAGTAAGATAATACTGAGCTGGGACTTTGTATATACTTCATTGAAAATAACATCATATGATGTAACTCCCATCATGGGACTTGAACCCACGTCCACAAGGTTAAGAGCTTTGTGCTTTACCAACTGAGGAGTGGACCCTTCAATATAATGGATTAAGACTTGTGTACCTTGAATTATTGACATGAACAATAGGTAGCCCCCAAGGGTCGGCTCATTACAATGTGATGAGTCGGGTCTTCAATAAGGAGATGAAAAATGACTTTGCATTAGCCCCCAAGTGCCATGGTGCATGCTGGCGGTGACATGGGACTTGCATATTTGATGTAATCGCAACTTGAATAATGTAGCCCCCAAGTGCCGGGTCATAAGCCTGCAGCGACTCGGGACTATTCCGTCCATTGTAGAATAAATTATATCCATGGATAAAATAATAGCCATTGCGCTGAAGCGACTTTGAAAACCTCAACCATAATATTGGTTATTGATAACCATAATAAAAAATCCAGCCATGTTGGCTATTAAAGATTTGGATAATATAACCTGGCTTGAAAACGGATTACTTCCATATAAACCGGTATATCCATGCACATATGGTACATGCTATGATGATGTAATGAGGATGCAATATATGATGATGTATGTGTATGATCTAGATGGTTTAAGCTATGGTTCGGATACGACTAGAGCCCCCAAGTAGTCATAATTGTGGCATTGCGCCGATCAAGAGGGTTTAAGCTTTGGTTCGAATACGACCAAAGCCCCCAAGTGATTTCCCTGGTGGCCTTATGCCAATCAAGAGGTGTAGCTATGGTTCGAATACGACCAAGCCCCCAAGTGATTTCTCTGGTGGCCTTATGCCAATCAAGAGGTGTAGCTATGGTTCGAATATGACCAAGCCCCCAAGTGATTTCCCTGGTGGCCTTATGCCAATCAAGAGGTGTAGCTATGGTTCGAATACGACCAAGCCCCCAAATGATATTGCGGGCTGTGCCCAAGGGGTACCTAAGTTTGAGTTGTGCTTTTACAACAGACTCTCTTCGGTCCCTTTAATTACTCCTAAGAACTCGAACTTGTGATAGATTATTCTTTCTGAACCGGAAATTCTTAAACCGGATATTGAGAGCTTCAAAGTTTTGTGGGAGACAGCTTTCCCTTGAACCGGATTTTCAACCAGAATCTTTCCTAATGACCCGGAACTTCTTCATTGAGCCGAGATTGTGTGATTGTCACATACTTTTTAAGCCGGAATTTTTCTGACGGCCTTTAAATTTTCATCAATATAACAGTAGCCTCCGGGATCAGGTTATCTTTCCCTTCAACGTCCTGAGGCAGTTGAATTTCTGAAACTGGCAAGACTTGCTGAGTCATATCATTGTAGCCCCCGAGTCTTAAGACGACTCGAGGAGTTGGCTTGAGATTCTCCATTGAGGGAGTCCTGGATTAGGGGGTCTCCGGACAGCTGGACTATATCCTTTGGCCGGACTATTGTTGGACTATGAAGATACAAGATTGAAGACTTTGTCCCGTGTTCGGATGGGACTCTCCTTGGCGTGGAAGGCAAGCTAGGCAATACGGATATGTAGATATCCTCCCTTGTAACCGACCTGGTGTAACCCTAGCCCCCTCCAGTGTCTATATAAACCGGGGAGTTTAGTCCATAGGACAACATACAATCATACCATAGGCTAGCTTCTAGGGTTTAGCCTCTACGATCTCGTGGTAGATCAACTCTTGTAATACTCATATCATCAAGAACAATCAAGGAGGACGTAGGGTATTACCTCCATCAAGAGGGCCCGAACCTGGGTAAACATTGTGTCCGTGCCTCCTGTTACCATCCGCCTTAGACACACAGTTCGGGACCCCCTACCCGAGATCTGCCGGTTTTGACACCGACATTAGTGCTTTCATTGAGAGTTCCACTATGTCGTCATCATAAGGAAGGATGGCTCGTCTCGTTGTCAAGGACAACATCACCTCTGGGGGAGCCCTGGCTGTAGGCCAAACTCTCCGACTAGGCGGCTTCGTCATGACCGCCCGCTCGGCCGCTGCGCCGACGATGACTTCTCGGGTCATCGAAAATAGCCTCCACATCGGCTCGAAATTCACCGAGCAGATGGATCCAATGGAGCTCTCCTCTTTAAACGATCTCTTGGATCGCATCGCCGCTCTGGGAGTCGCTACGGACTATGATCAGATCGGGCTTAAACCCGACCAAAGGGAGATTAACTCTCCACCAGTCACCCATCAGATAGCGGTGGTGGAGGAGCAATGCGGCGATTCTCCCTCTATCCTAAGGATGAACTATGTCCGGATTCCTGAGCTCTCCGAGCCGGATACCCGCCCACAGGAGGACATTGCCCTAACTCAGAACCTAGAATCAAGTTGCATACCGAACCTAGGTAAACATTGTGTCCCCTACCTCCTGTTACCATCCGCCTTAGATGCACAGTTCGGGACCCCCTACCCGAGATCTGCCGGTTTTGACACCGACATCCATATTTGACCGTGATGTACACCGGTACATAGTTGAACAGTGAAACACTATAAGCTAGAGGCAAGGTAGTGAGTTGATGATCTTCGCAACACTCATTGTATATCTTTAGCGTTAATAACGCAATATGAATCCACAGAAGGTTGAAATCGATCATGGCTGATTATAAATGATCCCATTGGAATTGTGTTAGTAACCCGACCAGTGGGTCATCCATGTTGATTGTTGAAATTACCCAAACTACAGTGGCAATGATTTGTACTCCAATTCATTGAGCCATCTGGTGGAAGCTGATAATATATTATGATCTGCTCCAGATTTATTGAAATAGACCGGGCCGCAGGAGCGGTAACTTGTGTGCGCTCATTAAGCAGCTCGTGCAGAGGGGTGCAGCTCCGGTGTGTTGATGTAGATTAGACCGCAAGGGCGGCAGCCTAAGCACTTCTCGGCGGTGAATAATTGTCCTGATGTACCTGGATGACATCTGATCTTCGTCTCTACCATGAACATGGAACAAAAATATTTAAAGGGAGGATAATTGTTCTAGGAGGAATTTAAAGTACATGAAAAAAATAAATAAGGTGGATAGCACCTGATCTTTTCCTTGGACGTCGAGCCAGTCATGTACGTTGTTGGTTTTCCAACTGATCTGAATTTTACTACCCCCCCTTTTTCTGGGGATTGGGTAATATGCCTCTTGATTTCTCTCATGGGCTCTAAAGGCCTCTGTTTTGTTTTTCAGCCGGCTATCTCCTTTACTCCACCGGGTCAAAACTTTGCTTTAAGCCATGGGGATGAGGTAAGCGGGCTGGCTCAAGGTGGCTTGAGATGTCAATGGAGGCCAGCAGAGACAAGGAGGAGCTCTGGTGCGAGCAAAAGCCACCGCCTAGTGGCAAACCAACGCTAGCCGGTGCATGGCCGGATCTGGCAGGGTCTTGAAGCTAAGCCAGCATGGGGGCGTGCCGGTGGCTCAAGCAGGCACAGAGCAAGGCAAGGTAAACCAAGGTGGTAACGGCAGGCTCGCGGGGGTAAAATTGTCGTGGCGCGAGAAAACTGCGGGCGGCCGGCGTGGGCGGTTCACGGCAGAGCCGGCGGGTGCAATACATCGGGGCAGCGGCATAGCTCGACAAAAACGGCCTCGGAGGTAGTGATTTGGTGTGGTGCCGGAGCATCAGCTCGCTGGCGGCGTACAGCAAAGGCGGCCAGCGGCGATGGCTCAGCGATTTGAGGCAGGCTCGGGAGGCCCATGGCAGAGGAAGGTAACGCGGAAGCGGGTTGCGACCCGAAGTGCGGCGGCTCAGGGCGCCGAGGGACCGCGGGAGACGGTGACTGTGACAGCGGCTCAGGGCGCGGAGGCCCGAAGATGCGGGGTAGCTTGAGGCAGAGGCCGACGAGGGCTCTGGCAACTTGCAGCAGTGGACTAAAGTGGAGGGGCATCTCAACAACTGCTCGTGGGTGGCGGCTCACTGGTGGCGCCGTAGCATCTCGAGGATGGCACGAGATAGATGATAGGCGGTTGCAGCGACTCGCAGTAGAAGCTAGGAGACCTGGCGGCTGTCGATGTTTGAATCAGTCTTGACGGCGGGAACGGCGACTCGCCGGTGAGGTGGATCCCTTGGCGATTCACGGTGGTAGTTGGGCAGGCCGGGTCATGGTGTGGAAGATGGCGATGCAGCGGGCGGTTTAACGGCGGCCACGGGGCGGCTCTCTGACGGCGCGTCGATAGCAGCTCAAGGTCGGGGTGCAGCGATGGTGGAAACCGGGGCGGAAGAATAGCAGCTGGCAGAGTCGGCCCAGGGCGCCTCAGTAGCGGGTTGGAGGAGCCAAACCGGCTCAGCAGACCACAGCGGGGACATAGGCAACCAGCAGAAGCAGGTCATCCGCGGAGGCGCGCCGGTGAGGTGCGGTCGCAACGGCGGGGACGGGTCGGTGGTTTGTGAAGGTGGCACTGCGACTGGTCGACCCGGCACGGATGGACGATGTAGCACCGCAGAGACGTATGGCGGCGTGACACAGTGCATCGCGCGGTTCGGGCTACTGGACCACGCATCGACGGACGGTCAAGGCAGGCGCACAATGGCAGTTTTGACGGAGGTGACTCGGCGCGGAGATGGCTCGGCCGCCGACCAAGGCAGAGGCGGTGGTGGATACGGACCAGCACGCATGATCCGGCAGGGCGGCTTACAGCGACAGGTCACAATGATAGCGAGGCCGCACGGCGGTTCAAAACAGAGGCAGTAGTTGGTGGCGGGTCGCGTCTGCGATGACTCGGGCGCACCTGCAGCTTGGGAACCGACGAGGACGAGCAAGGGCACAGAGCTACTGCGGAGACACGGCCGGCCCAAGGTTGCGGACCTGTGGTGACTTGGAGCAGAGGGTGGCTTGGACGTGCGTCCTGCCGGAGGTAGTGTCCGGTTTGAAGACGGTCGCTCCGATCTCAACTCGTCACTCGTTGACCCAGACACAGATTGACTTGACGTGGTTTCTCATCTCGGAGGATTGCAACAATTAACGTTAAACTCCACCTATTGTAGCGGTGAGACGGCGTCGGCCGAAGCAAGCCAGATCGTGGCTGTCAAAGGCACAGCTGTAGCCGCTACAAAAAAATACACTTCCGTGATGATACGTGTTTGTCATAGTAGGTCGCTTTTTTGTCATGCATGTACATCCAAGACAAATTTATGATAGAATCAAGATAGTCATACCTGTGATGTCGTAGAAGTGTTCCATGACATTACCAAAATTATCATCACGGAAGTGTCCACTTCCATGACGATAAATCGCGCGTCACAGAAGTGCTTTCATCAAGGGTGACCGACACATGGCATCCACCATAACGGAACGCCATTAAGCTATCGGGTCGGGTTTTGGATCCGATAACCCGTTAACAGCCCCAACCAATGGGGATTTTCCACGTGTAAAATCATCATTGGCTAGAGGAAACACGTGTCGGCTCATTGTTAGGACAGATGTCATCCACTCACTGGATAGAAGGCGCCTATGATACATCAACACATGGCACGGCCCAACAGTGACCCATTCCTATGAAAAGGCCAGCCCATTTGACTTGGTCAAAAGCTGACGGGCCGACCCATGGAAAGCCTGTTAATGGCCTATTCTCATATAGCCCATTTACAGCCCGCTAATTCAAGGCCCGTTACGCCCTATCCAAATTAGGCCTAGTAGCGTCATCTGGGCCGTCCAATATGATTCCAGCCCGTTTTCACTTCTGGCCCATGTATAGCCCATGACGTCTTTCGGCCCATATGAGGCCCTTTGTAACTCTTGGCCCATTAGCGGCCCGTGCTGAAACTGGCCCGTAATGAACAGTGTATTACTTTACACCCATTAATGGCCCGTGGTGAAACTAGCCCGTAATGAACAATGTATCACTTTATACCCATTAACGGCCCGTTATTCCGTTGGGCCGTTTCCAGCCCAAGTTAACTTTCGGCCTTCTGAGGGCCCATTTATTCTTGGGCTCATTTGCAGCATTCGGTTACTTACGGCCTGTTACTGTCATTTTTTGTTTGTGGGCCAAATTCAGCCTGTCGTTACAGTCGGCCCGTTTGCAGACCGTTAGTCTGTTGGGCCATTTTCATAGCATCACCAAATACGGCCTATTAACGGCCCGTTATGGTCAGCCCATATAACGTACGATTTGCATTGAAGGCCCATCTACGTCCCATTAAAGGCCCGTACAAGACCCATAAATGAGCCGGCGGCCCATGGATCCTACGAGACGTACAAGACCCATGGATCCTACGAGCCGTAGAAGGCCCATGGATCCTACGAGACGTAGAAGGCCCATGGATCCTACGAGACGTAGAAGGCCCATGGATCCAACGGCCCGTGAAGGGCCATGGTTGGGCGAATTGGCCCCCGTTTGAACGATATAGCATATTCAAAGAATTATCCTACTCAATACTATCACCTCTAAAAAGCCTACACTATTACAACAAAGAGATCAAGGCATAGAAAGGTAGAATAATCCTACACTATACAATAAAGAAATTACAGCCGATTATACCCACTGGGCATTATGGTTTGGCACAGGTGATAATAAAGCATACACAAACAGCAAATTACATACACTGGGCAAATACAGCTCATACATCATGGACGCGCATCAACTTAACTCCATTTGAACTATAATCTCTTCAGAAAATAGGATTGGCCGGATTCAGATAGCACAAATTTCAGTCTGCAAAATCTCCAATTCCTTCATGGTTACCTCAGTGTCTTGTTTCATTTTTTTTGACTCCTGCATCTAATACTTGCATGTCCAGTCTTAACTTGTTGATTATACGTTGACAATCATGTACACGTTGTCTTGCCACCTCTAGTTGATGCTCGAGAACATCAGCACATTCCAATTCTAATCCATAATCATTCGGTAATGGCCATGCCGCACTGCTCGCAGATCTTTGTGTTGATGTCACTTCATCCTGAAATGTTTCTGTAAGTACACATGACTAGGGCAAAAATATAGTTACAATAGTGAAGCGAACAAGACACTATTTTGTACTACATGGCAAAACAGGACTAACAATAATGTTACATGCCACTTTAAAAAAAATGTTACACGTCATGAAGCATAAGCAGGTGATATTTTAAAAATTATAAAAAAGATAGTCTGTGCAGCCTGCATACAGAAATCCCTCTTAGCTCACTAGAGGAGCATGATGTTGGGGCCCAATCGAAAACACAGACAAGTTACAAATTTAGACAGCACGTTGCGTATAAGTAAGCAAGCAGTTGGCCATTCTGTGCCTCAATTAAAGTCTTAGGGAGCATAATGAACAGCAGAGAGTTTCATACAAACATACTACAGCAGGCAAAACTATGCAATCATTAGCGTAGTATAAACTAGATTGTGAGCCTCATGCAATAATAATTGATTAATAGACTTCAAAGCTTCAGGCACACTTCGGCAGAGTAATTAAATGGTAAGGCCTTTATTATGTCAACTAATAGTGATACAAGTACCGAACATCAGGCATGATTATTTGGGCATCTCATTAACTAAGGACAAATAAAGCAATTGAAAAGAGAAAATTAACTATGCCTGAAACAAACAAGGAATTGAACTGTTGAGTTGCATACAGTGACTTACCTTAGCAGGTTGAAGAGGCTCAGCGCAGCTCCTACTTCTCTTGCAAGGCTCCTTCCTAACATCTTGTACATGGAAATCCTCAATCTTATCTTCATTGCACCCCCTCTGCAAGGTGACACAAACTAGTTACTTGTCTCCTCGGAAGATAAATATGCATACTTTCTAGTCTGTGAACACAAAAGAATGAGATTATAACAAAACAACACCACATAATGAAACATGCCGCATCTCTTGCACTTGCACACAATGAAATGAGCATTTACTATGTCTGCACTATGTAGAAACTAGGCATACCTTCGAACTGGATCTCTAGGTACTCTTGGAGAGCCTACTTTAGTGTACAACCAAACCTTTATGTCACCTATGAGTTAGACAAGGCCCCACTACAGCAGCCCTTAGTGTTTAAATCGTTGACAAGCTCTGTTAGAGTGTTATGTCAAGAACAGCAAGTAATCAAAGCAAACAGTCCTAGTATGGCTGGCTGATGCAAACAAGCAATTGAACAGATGTGTGAGCAAATCTTACATATCAAAAAAAGAAGCAAAGAAGGAGGCTTAAAGACCATCACTTGACTGACCAGATTTAAGGGGCATTCAAACATCATGTGCAATGTATGAACTAACATAAACATTGCATGTTCCAGATTCTACAATGGAATGCACATGTATTAGGTTATGCCATGTATGATGATGCCTAAATGTATAGATAGCAGGCAGGAGTGATTCATCATTGCACGCACAATTGAATTGCAGGTTAAGGGCCAGTTCGATTCCGCCTTTGCAGGGCAAATTGTCAAAATAATCCATAAAAGATGTAAAGAAGTCATTTTTGAGTTATGGGCTTGGGCTTAACTAATTTCGCTTTGGAGGGGGGTGTTTCGGGTAGAACCTCACTAAAAATTGAAGGGAAGGGGAATAGTGAAATGACTCTGTTGTCTGCCTATATTACACTCAAAATGCAATTGTTGACGCCCACGTCACACCTGACCCTCAAGTAAAAACAAACATGCAAGCATTCACTGCCCTGCCCGCTTGCATCTCCTCTCCCCTTTCCACTATATGATGAATTGCTATGAGCTGCTTCTGCTGCTGCTATATGATGCATTGCTATGAGCTGCTCCTGCTGCTGCTATATGATGGATTGCTATGAGCTGCTGCTACTGTATGATGAGTTGCTATGAGCTGCTGCTGCTATATGATAAATTGCTATGAGCTGCTGCTGCTATATGATGAGTTGCTACAAGTTGCTCCTGCTGCTGCTATATGATGAGTTGCTACAAGCTGCTCCTGCTGCTGCTATATGATGAATTGCTATGAGCTGCTCCTGCTGCTGCTATATGATGAATTGCTATGAGCTGCTCCTGCTGCTGCTATATGATGAATTGCTATGAGCTGCTGCTGGTATATGATGAATTGCAGATTGCTGCTGTTGCTGTATGATGAGTTGCTATGAGCTGCTGCTGCTGCTATATGATGCTTTCAGGTGGTGCTGCTATACGATAATAACCAGCCACTTGGACCATTGAATTTCAATAAATAATTGTTCTTCATTTGAATGTGGGTCATGTGTTCTTCGTTTAAATTAGGCAATGGAATCTCTATGGAAAACATTGACCAAAGTAGATTGTGCCAAGTAGATGGTATCTTTGTATTTGCATTTTGAGCAAATAGTGATGGTCTATTTTCCTATCATATTAATTACTGCACTGGGTTCAATTTGTGATGTTTGCAAGTCAAATTAATTTCCATATGGTCAGCAAAATGAAAAAAATATAATGCAATCTAGACTTTCCACTAATCATACCAAAGATAAGCTGAAAACGCAATGAAAAGAACTGGTTGACTTATTACATGGAGCTTATATTCACAGGTGCTTATTTTCTTAGGATAACTCGTAATAAATGTCCCTAAGAAACTTGGCTTATAGAACTAGCATACAAATAACATGTCACGATGATTGCAATGGAGGAGTGACATACCATGGCACACTGTATAGGCTCACCGCCACCTCTCCTTTTTTTGCGATGTTCCTTGAAATTGCCACATACATCGTGTACCTTTTCATTGTGTAACCCAATCTGCAAGTTGACACGGCTAATTTCAGACATCTCTACATGATACTACATTGCATATCCCTTGCGCATATTTAAACCACCAATTAACGATTGTGTGCGTACCATAAACTAGCCATGACTCTGTATGCTGGACTAGCAGGCACACTAAGGGAGCCTAATGTAGTGCACTAGAATTCCTACATGCCACCTATGATTTTGTGTAATGTACTGCCCATGTTCCTAAATATATGTCTTTGTAGAAATTCTAGTATGGACCACATACAGATGTATATAGATGCATTTTCGCGTGTAGATTCTCTCATTTTGCTCCGTATGTAGCCTATAGTGGAATCTCTAGAAAGACTTATATTTAGGAACGAAGGTACGAGGTAGTATCATGTATGACATCTACATATCTAATTTAGCAGCCAGTAGTAGAAATCATTGTCTGCACAAAGGGATTACTGGTCGAAAATCCTAGCAAAGCACGCTAGCAGGCACAGAACAATACAAGAGAGAGAGAGACGCGCTTACAAGATCATAGCAATGCCTCAGTCCAGGATCTTGGTTGGCCAAGCTGTTAGATCCAGAAGAAACATCATCCTTGTAGTTTTTGCCAGCTGCATAACAGGTATCAGCGACCGGTTAGTATATTTGAAGTACATCAGGCAGGTGATGTTGGACGGGTTTAAAGGTGACAAGTACCTAGGCTGTGGCAGGTGCTTGGCATCTCTCCAGACTATGGGAATTAGGTTAGAAATGTCGAGGGTGATGACGCTGCGCTGGCTGTCGGGGTCCGGTAAGGAGATCTAGAACCGTCGAGTAGGGTGTTTGTGGAGCGGCTCTGGTAGGGTGGACTACGGTGTGGGCGAAGCGGATCTATGGCCGTGGACGAGGGCGTAGGTGAAGCTGCTCCGGTGGTTGGGTTAAGGATGGTGTCGACGATGCGGATCTGCGGCCGTGGATGGGGCATCAGAAGCTACTCTAGTGGTTGGGTTAAGGGTGGTGTCGACGATGCAGATCTGCGGCCGTGGATGGGGCGTCAGAAGCTGCTCCGGTAGGTTGGATGAGGGTGCGAGGAAGCGGATCTGAGGCCGTGGACTTGTGAGTTGGCAAAGCGGCCCCAGTAGGGTTGACAATGATATAGGCGAAGCTACTCCGGTAGGGTTGAGGAAGGTGTCGGCGAAGCGGCTCCGGTAGGGTTGAGGAAGGTGTCGGCGAAGAGGATCAGAGGCCGTCGACGGGGGCATCAGTGGGGAGGCTCCGGGGGGTGTGGACGAAGCGTCTCCGGTGGGTAGTACGAATGAGCCGCTGCAGATGCGCGGCGGTTGACGAGAGTACCGGCGAAGCAGATCCGGCGCCGTGGACAAGGCCGGCACTTTATGGGATGTGGTACAGTGGTGGATGAGCAGTCTACTTGTTTCTAGGGGAGGTGGGAGGGGTAGATGCGGCCGCATAAGCAGATCCGGCGTGGTGGACGCTGCTGGCAGTGAATGGGCTATGGTACGCCGGTGGATGAGCAGTCTAGGGTTTCGAGAGGGGAGGGGAGAAAGGGCGATGAAGTACAGACGGCGTGATGTAAGATGCTTTGGTGCTGTGGAGTTAGTCGTTTTTGCGGGAGGGGGAGAGGAAATGGGGGTGCCGTGTAGTGGGGGAACCAGAAGTTACCAAAGCAGCCCCGACCTATCATGTAGATGAGGGCGGTATTTTAACTGTTGATCTCCGTGCACCAAGGACAAAATGGGGATTTCGCATGCTAAAGACTAAGGTGGCGGAAATTTTAGAAGGAGGCGGGAGATTTTGCCGCCCGCGGGATCGTTTGTATCCAGTTTCAACTAATTTTGGACCGTGCTAGCAGGAAGGTCATGCTAGACTGTGTACACGGGGCACGCATCAGCAATTAATAACTGGTGTGAAGTCCACCCCAGAAAAAAGACAATAACTCGGGATGATGCGCCGATAACTTGGACGTTCACACGGGCGCGGCCAATCGTACGGGTGTAGTGGCGCGTTCACAAAAAAAGGAATCAAACACTCAGCCTATGTATTTCTCGTGTAAATAGATAATTTAGTGTCATTGGTTATTTACTTTAAACATAATGCATTGACGTGTTGGTGTAGAGGCGCACAAAAAGAAATGGATATTGTAGTCAGCTACTTAAAAGTGTTACCTCATATGATTACATAGCCTCCATTTCATAAATTGTGTACCCGTTGAATTCATAAATGAATATTACAAAGATTACTTCAAAATAGAAACTTAAATCATCCAAGACTAATGAATTTGAATGCAAGAGTAACAATGGTGCATGTTCATGATAGCTACATTGGTTGTTTGAAGAAACATCACTGTAACTTTGGCATGCACAACTAAAAAGGCTTATTTAAATAGAAAAATATGTGATATGTGAGTGTCCAATCTTTATAGCGTTGAAACGATATTGTACCTTTGGCCACGATATGAAGTAGATATTGACTTATGTTCAAGCAATGCACGTCCACGATCGCTAGATAGTGATACGTGAATGAATTGTGCAATCTCTCTCAAGCACATACATATCTCATTTCCCTGTGGGCATCAGAATCACACACGCGCACTTCGTTTATTTCTCTCCCTCTGTCAGGGTTAAATTCGTCTTTCTACCCCGTCCTACAAGTCTCTCACACAGAAACACACACGCTCTCTATGTCTAACACGCCCACCCCTTTAATTCCACCCACCCACGGCCACTAATGTCTCTCACACGTATGTTATCTACCTATCCCTTAATATAGCTAGATATGTGTCACACAAACTTCTTCTCCCTACTAGCAAGATGCCCATGCGTTGCACGGAACATCAAGATGCATTTGTATGAGAAGTTTATCTTGTGGGAGAAAAGGATGAACGAGGGAATGCCTTATTTGCAAATGCGGAGAGGGGTGTGGGTATCTTTTTGCAAAATTGCCATAGTTTCCTTCCTGTCCGTCGGATATAAATTGGATGGCCTATATTGCAGGATGGCAGGAACACCATTATCACCAACTCTGTTTTTTATAAGAGCAGAGATATGTGAGTGTCACTGCCCCCCCCCCACACACCCACACTTCCCAACACCGAAGGAGTAGGATGACACCTCGATCTTGATACTAATCTATCGACTGGCTTCTCTCTCAAACATACACACACACACTACCCGGAACCGAAGGAGCTAGTAGGGTGGCACAACGATCTTGATAATAATATATCTACTCCTCTTTCAAACACACACACACACACACACACTCGCTAGTTGTGCCTCTATGCCTACCGCACACACTCTCGATACGTCTTTCTCTCCCTCCTCCCCCCCCCCAACAATGACAGCAGAAGGGTGACAACTCAATCTGATCATAATCTGTCAATTGGTTTCTCTCTCAAACATTGTCTCTCGGTGCCTCGCTCGGTAGCCCCCTCGATATGTAGACTTCTCGCGTGCGCACAGCTGTAGTGACGATGACGCTGAACCCAGTGTGCCTTGTTTTTACCGGCCTCATGTGATAGTTTTCACCCTGTTTTCTGTTAATTAACAAGGCAACCTTTTCTTTGTTACTACTAGTGAATCTGAAATCATTCGGGGCAGACATAAAATATATCACTTCAACCCAATTATCGCAGCAACTATTTTAAAAGAAATAAGCTAGCTTCCCGTGCGTTGCACGGAACATCAAGATGCATTTGTATGAGTAGTTTATCTTGTGAGAGAAAAGGTTGAACGAGGGAAGGCCTTATTTGCGAATGTGGAGAGACGTGTGGGTATATTTTTGCAAAATTTCCATAGTTTCTTTCCTATCCGTTAGATATAAATCCGACGGCATATATTGCAGGATGGCACGCACACCATCATCACCAACTCTGTTTTCTACTCTCTCCGTCCGAAAATACTTGTCATCAAAATGGATAAAAAGAGATGTATATAAAACTAAAATACGTCTAGATACATTTCCTTTTATCCATTTTGATGACAAGTATTTCCGGACGGAGGGAGTATTTGTCTTTTTAGAGATTTCAACAAGTGACTATGACCGGACCTTACCAACATACTCAAAAAAGTAGTCCATAATTTTGATGTTACCCTCTTTTCTTGGCGGTGCAGTGCCATCTGGATACCTCATAAATAAATAAAGTACTACATGATACTAATATATGATACATGGCGCAGGAGTACTAAGTATTATTAATACAGTTTTGCTAGAACTCATCTAGATGAGATATAATTTGGTCTCATTCATCTTTTATAGCCATTGGATGTGATGCTATATAAGATGCGTGTGTGCTGACGTGGGTTGTATTTGTTCTTGTGCAACGAACTGACCACTGCATGTCATGTTTGATAGTCTCAAGTCATTAAAAGCATACAAGCCCCACATCTCTTCTTGGTTGATTCCTCTATTTATGTCAAAAAATAAGAAACAACGTGAGAGTTAATGCACCACGCCTATGTGTTTACTATTTGGTTTTCGTAAGATGACTTAATACTCACCTAGACGGAGGGAGTATTCGATTTGACAGCGGGCGGCGCAGTTCCCGATACGGCTTTAATGCAGACGAGGGAGGGAGTAGCGGTTCCCGATATGTTGAACGGCCAATGCATCCTTCTTCAATTAATGCATGAGGGAAGTAATGGGAGGAGGTCCGGGAAAAGAGGCTGCACGATGTGAATGCAACGCAGTTTGCCCTCATTGCCCTCATATAAAGGCGCCCCTCCATTCCAATGCATCTACCACATCGTACGCACCTAAGCATTTGCCTAAGCACCTACACTAAGCGCAAAAGAGCTCACTCCAGACCCATGGCGGCGATGCTCGTGAGCGGCCAGCGGCTGCGCCAGATGGTCCACGACGCCGGCCTGCGGCATGGCGCCGAGGATCGTCTCCAGACGGTGTTGGAGACCGGCTGGTGGATGGCCGCCTTCGACGCCAACTACGACTCTCAGTTGGACCAGATGATCGTTGCCACCAGCAACAAGTTCACCGTCCTCAAGAAGCTCGCGGACGACATCGCCGTACTCCTCCAGCCCGCGCGCCCGGGCTCCTCATTGCCTGCCACCCTAATCGGCCTCCATGGCCGGAACCTCTTTCAAGCACTGGTGGCCCTGCGACTGCCCGCCGACGCCACGAAGAATGTCCACCTGGAGGTCGCGCTCGCCGCGAGGCGCCTCGCCCTGCAAGAATTCGTCGACCTACACATCCACATGTACGAGGAAATCGTGTACATAGGTATCTACAAGGCCAGTGAGGACGCTACGACGTTGGCCTTCCTCAACCGGCTGGAAGCCTTGGATGCCTTTGCTGAGAAGCACCTCGACCTCGCCACAAAAGCCGCCGCTCCTTAGCCGCCGGTCGGTGGCCCGGCGCACTAAGTTGAGGAGGAGGAGGTCGTACGTTCGTGGATCCATCTTTCTTCTTGCCTTCTATAACCACCACTGCGATCGCATCATCGTGGCCTTAATTCTTATTGTGTTGTTGCATTCTCGTTCCAGTCAATACCGACATGTGCGATCCCTTTGCTTAATTATATGCATCACTGTAACTAGTACTCCATCCGTCAATTTATAAGTTGTGCTTACCTTTTCCATCAACTTCGTGCAACGCGCGGGCATCTTGCTAGAAACACTAGAATATGTCTATATAATCTGTATGTGATAGTCCATTTGAAATCTCAAAAAAGACAAATATTTAGGTACGGAGGGAGAAATATATTAGGAGTATATCAAAACAATAGTGATTTCTTTCAAGTTTGTGAACAAAATACTACTATTCTACTACTTTGGATCCATCGCAACGCATGAGCACATTGCTGGTAAAAGGAAAAGGCATGTCACGTTCGCGTCGCACCCCCACACGCCCGGGAATCGGGAGTACCACACGGCCTGTCTGGCACGACACATGGCTTAGGGATGGCATGTTGCCTAGCATTTTCACTTTCATGTGGGACCACCGTTGAGAAAACCGACACCCCGCCCGCCGCCGGGTTGGAAAAACGAAACGAGGGGAAGATCTAGCTGTAGCACAGAAGCCAAGAAATTTGGTGTCAGACGGGGCTCGTTGATAGAGTAGGAGCACTCTGTACTAGCACTACTCCTACTAGTACCAAGTTTGTACTCCTAATACTATATTACTAGTACTACCACTATACAACTAGTAGGTACGTGCACGGCACAACATCGTAGGAACAAAAAATGGGAAGATCTTGTTTTGGGTGATTTATCTTTTTTCAATCAACGTAGTATGAATAATATGATGTGGGGGGCACCCATGAAGCTTATGTGGCTTGGTTGCATGGCTACGGAAGGTTAGAGAAAAATAAATAGATAATGTGTTTAGAGTGCACTCCACTAAATAGATATATATATACTTTGGATCCATTGCAACGGACCGGCACATCTATATCTATACCCCCTATATAGTGTGTGAAAAACTTTGAAAGTTGGTCGTTGGATGAAGCCAATCCGACGGTACAAAGATGGCAAATCCGAGCACTACTGGCCGTTGGATATCATCCACCAGATTCTGCCACATGTATAATCTAGAAGACTCCATGGTTGAACTTAATTCATGACTAAGGGCCTCTTTGATTCATAGGATTGCAGAAACACAGGAATAGGAAAAAGTAGGATTGGAATGGCATGTTCATTGGATCCCTATAGGATTTGAGTTTGTTTGATTGTGTCACATGAAAAACAAAGGATTTCTTTCAAGAGGTTGGAGTGCATGTTAGAATTCCTGTGAAACGTAGTACAAATGAATCCTTAGGAAAATATTCTACATGATTCAATCCTACGAATCAAACGACCAACGTAGGAAAAATTCCTAAGGATTCTAATCCTTCAAAGATCCTATGAAAATCCTTTGAATCAAACAGACCCTAACTTTGCCACAACTAAGCTTAGGCAAAGTTATTAGTTCTTCAAAACGAGAGAAACAAGTTGGCAAGCCTAAGGGAATCTTGCCACATTTTTTGTGTGTATGTCATGTGGGGCCTTAGTGTGGCTTGCCTAAGGTGTGGCTTGAATCAAACACTCGCCTAAGTTAATCAAACTTGCCTAACCTTACATTCCACCAGATTTTGCCACATGTTAGAATCCAGAAAGCTCCACATGTAGAAGCATAATGCACAAACCACCAGAATCTCATGCGTGCAATGCACGTGTACCTTACTAGTACTAGTTGGTAGTAGTAAGAAACAAATTCCAGTTTTGGCACGAGCTCGTACTGCGGGAGCACCACAAGGCCTGCCGCAGGAGTTACATTTCCCTCTCGGGGCCCACGGGACCGAACTTCAGTGGCTTAGTGGTAGAAACAAGAAACGTGATGGTCGCCGTGGTTCAACTTCCATGGACAAGCTGTCATGTCTGCTGACACATGTATATCAAAACTAGAGTGTTTATATTTCAAGCACGTGAACAAGTATTATTCTACTACTTTGGATCCATTGCAACGCACGGGCCAGCACATTGGTAGTAGTAGTGTCCATCTCTATCTCTAGAGGCCTTCCCTCGTTCATCCTTTTCTCTCACAAGATAAACTACTCATACAAATGCATCTTGATGTTCCATGGAACGCACGAGGATGTTTCCTTGGGGGTCTCTCCAGCGCGGCGTGGCCGTAGTTGCAAGTTGACGCCCCTTGAGATGCCGACGTTGAGGGGCACTCGGATTTCCTCCGATGAGCAGGTAAGATGAGTTTGATCACGTAGTAAATGCATTCTAAAGACTACTTCCGTGTCCATTTCCTAATTCTCCCCCTGCCCACTGTTTCACAGGTTAGGCTCGGTGCGAGTGGAGATTGGCTTGCATATGTACGGGAGGGTACCAACATCAATTTGCACAACATTTACAACGGTGAAACCGTTCCCGTAGAACCTTTGTCCAACATTGGGATCAGCCATGCAACGGGCCACCGCATGAATTGGTACGATGGAACCACGGTGAGATTGAATAAGATAGCACGAACCTTGCACATGGCGGTCAAAGGCGGACCATGCTGTCTGCGGCCGATTTGTTGCCGTACGAGTAGGAAGACGCTGTGCTCCTTTCTAACCGCATCTTCGCGGTGACAAACCAGGGGACTTATTTTGTATGGGACACATCCTACGATATACTCCCTCTCTCCCAGTTTATTTGTTTTGAATCTTTTCGTTTTATAAGTTTCAAATTCAAATTTAGAGCTCCCCATCACATGTTGAGATTACAATGTCCATTAAATCGTTGCGTGCATGTATAGTAAAGAAACAAATCTCGAGTTTGGCACGAGTTCGTGCTGCGGGAGCACCACAAGCCCTGGCGCAGGAGTTACATTTCCCTCTCAGGGCCGTCGGGACTGAGCTTCAGCGCCTTACTACACCTACCTTTGAGTCAATAACATGTGGACCCGATAGGTGACTGGTCCACATGTAATGCTCCCGTAGGCAGAGGGGCAGTGGGGCCAAGAGGGGTGAGCCGCAGGTCGGGGGACGTGTGGTTTCATGGGTTCGAGCGGCGTCGTGGGAATCGCGGGTGGCTGTGGTAGAAACTTGATGCTCGCCGCATTTTAGGTGGCCCACATGTCATGCACACAAAGGCAGAGGGGCGGTGCGGCCGAGAGGGGTGAGGCGCACGTCGGGGGCGTGGTGCCGTGGGTTGGAGAGGCGTCGTGGGAATCGCGAGATGAAACGTGATGGTCGCCGTAGTTGAACTTCCATGGACAAGCTGTCATGTCTACGGACACATGCACTGCATACCGATCACTGGAAGGAGTAGCAGAGAAAGCTATATATGCGGATAAATAGTTCCTTATAGTCAAGCGGACCCACGCTACTACTCTGTTCCAAAGACATGCACACCATCGAAATAGTCCATCTATATCAATATACACCGAGAGGGAATAATTTTTTTACAAGAGAGGAAATAGTTCATCCATCCATAATGCCCTCCTGCTGGTGCAGCCTTTTCTTCTTCTTCTTCTTCTTCTTCTTCTTCTTCTTCTTCTTCTTGTTCTCATTCTCTGTGGGAGACGGCTTCGCAACAAGCTCTTTGGACCTTGCAGCTATCTCGAAACTCACACGGGCATCGAGGGCAGCATATTTTATCCGCTCGTACGTCAAGGGATAATTCTCCCATCCAGACGACCTTAATGCCACCGTCTCATCACCCTTCTGAAGATTTGTACCGAGCACAAAATTTGCTACGTCGAATAGGGATGGTGTCTGTTTATCACAAACTTCTACAGGAATTTTGATTCTGGTTTGTAGGTCAGCGATGCTATTCAAATCAAGGTTGTACGGCTCCAGCTTCTGTTTGTCCCCTTCGATGGCTGCCCCACAGAAGTATACGTCCTCCCGAGACAAGAAATCGTGAAGCTCACCTGGTATGGAGGGCGAGTGTATGATGTGGTACACCAAAACATCATCTTCGAAGCACAGCTGAAGGACGGCGGCGCGCTGGATCTTCCCAGGGGCACGCTCCGTGTACTCTGCGTCGAGACCGATGACCCTCGTCTCTACCTTTTCGAGGGAGTTGGATACATTGTTGATCCACTGCCGAACAACCCTTGGGTGGACGGTGACGGTGGCAACTATGCGCATCGAGCCTTCGACGAGGACATGTTGGACGCTAAAAACCTGCATCTCGATCTCTATCGCCATTTGGAACCGCTGGAACGGAGGGCTATGGTTTGGAGAATTAGGATTAGATGGCTAGTCTAACTGAAGTAGTAGATGATTATTTAAAGAGGTTAAAACAATGTGAACGCAGTGGGGTTTGGATGCAAATGAAGACGAAGGGGAGGTGAAGAAGCCGAGGAGAATCGGTTCCCGATGGAGAAGTAAATGGGAGAAGTGGCGTGCAGGCAGTTGATTAGACGGCTAGGTAGACTAAACGAAAAGGCTATGCGGGTAGACTGATGAGTCGTACCTGTTCGTGTACGTGCCCATCCTTCCTGATAGGTGGGACCTATGCAAACAGATAAAAAATGTGTCGTAGTTTTTTTTGAGCGCGTGAGTGGGAGACACAACATTCTCTGGTTAAGGAATACTCCCTCCGTTTAGGTGAGTATAAGTCACCTTATGAAAATCAGGTTTTCCCAAAACCTTTAGGCATGGAGCATTAACTTCCTGCTCGATCCCCTCCCAGCCTCATTAGCCAGCATTCTCTTCCTCTGCTGCCGTGTTCTACCTTTCCATTTTTCCTCTTCTCAAGTGTGGAACGATCTGCATGCCGTCCTTGATGCACCAGAACGACCACTGCATGCATCGCGGCAGAGCGTTGATTGGGCATGCACGAGAATTTGGTTCTGCTCGCAATGTGGATGATACCTGAACGATGAAGTGAACAGGCATGCTAGCACGGGAGACCTATTTACGCTATACAATACTGGAGTACTCATGTACCTACTGGTAGTAGTAGTAGTAGTACAACTGTGGTACACTTGATGGTCAAAATACTATTCATCCGGTCCTCACAGTGAAGTGACAACACCCTGCGCCTGACACTAGTCCAGGCGGCGTGTTCGGGTTACCAAAGTCAGCCTCACCCTGTGCACAGTGCAGTCTGTCACCGCCGCTGTACAGCACATTGGCGCCTCGCCTCGTCTCCCTCTCCGCTCCCATAGCACCACTCCATCTCCATCTCCTTCTCCGTCTCCATCTCACTGTGCCCCCGTGTACCGTCGCCTCACTCGCCTCCCCCAGTACCACTATTCCCTCGCTAGCCGCTCCAGCACCGACATCCTTCTCCCCCGTAAATCAAGCCCCCTTCCAAACTCCACCATGGCCGAACGCGAACCGCGCAGCATCCATATGAGCCGCGATTGGAGCAATCTCCCCAGTGACATCCTCGACCTCTGTTGTTCGTGTATGGATATGTTGAGCGCCCTGCGGCTGGCTGCATGCTCGAGGGACATGCACACGGCCATCGTCGAAGCGAGGCCTAAGCTTTTCAAGACACCCTGCTTGCTGCTATCTGGTCTTGCGAGATTGGCTCACCATGATACGGAGGCGTGCATGATGCCCCTCGACTTCAATCCGATCTCCATTAGCCGAAACTTCTTTGCAGGTATGTAGTGGGTCGCCGTACATCATTTCCCTCGACATCGATCCGATCACCATCGCCCGAAACTTCTTGGCAGGTATGTACTGGGTCGGCATGAACTCCCACTGGATGGCTGCCTTCAGAGAAGACGGTAAAAAGTTGGTGCTCGTGAACTTCCAGACCTCCCATGAGATTATCCTTCCTCCGTTGGATTATATAGAGTATTACCATCGCGGTCCAAGTCATCTAGATTACTACGTCAGTTGGACGGACCTTGTTTTGCAGAAGATTGTAATCTGCCAAGTGCCCACACGACATGCGAATTACGCAGACTTCAAGCTAATTGCCTTGTTCGACCGCGGACTCGCCTATCTTTACGCCGGTGCCTTCTTTAGCTGGAGACAACTCGGCTCGCAGTGGATCATCGTCAAAGCTGATACACACTTCTGTGATGCTATTGAACACAATGGCATCATCTACGCGATCGACAAAGCAGATGGCACCACGTATTGCTGGGACGGCGCGTGTAAGTTGTTTCCTCTCATGTTAATGATGACGCCATGACACTGTTTGAACTTTTTGTGATGATTGGCATATCTCTGTTTGAGCAGAATTTGAGTAGAACTATGGCAATGTATTAGAGACGCCGTAAATCAGCTATATTTGGAATGAGTTAATTCATGCGATTGTGACCATGTCATTACAGCCAATTTGTACCCTGAATAATCAAACGGTTAGGAATATATGGATATTATCCTTATTTTACAGTAATCTATATACTACTACTAAATATGAGTGTGTATCAATGGCCATGTTAGTTTCCTCATTTTCATGATGTAGAAACATGCACCACACTGTTGGTTTCATCTAACCATACATTAGGGAAGTAAATGTGCATATGGAGAACTCTATATTTGGAAGTAGTGAAATCCTGCAATGCTTACCATGTGTACATACCTATATTCGCCCTTCAGCAATCAATGGCTAGAATAATATCCTCACAAAAATTTTGCCCACAGAACACGAGTATATAACAATGCATGGTCTGTTAGTTACCTTGAAGAATTTGTTTGTGAGGACAGAACATGATTACATAACATGCATGACATGGTAGTTTCCTGTGAAGAATCGATTGCGAGATAACATGAGTATAACCATGCATGGCACTTCTATATTTTCGAACCCAGTATACATTTCCCTGTATTTTCCTCCCAGTTCCAACAGGGACATATCAATGTTGTTTCTTGCATTATCCTACTCATACTCTGAACAATGCTGATCTTACATTAACAATGCCTGTCCTTTTTGATATGATGCAGTGTCCCTACAGTTACTGCCCTTTGTAATCACACCACCTTTGCCAAAAACAGGGAAGCACAACTGGTTCCTCGCTCGATCAGACGACGGCAAAAGACTGATGATCATTCGGACACATGAGCCGGAAAAGTTATATTGCAAAAACCCCACTGTATACAAGCACCGTGTAATACGTGAGTATCCGGACAGTGGCTGTTACGTCTATGAGCAGGATACCAGCTTGTTGGGGCCTTTAGGATTTTTTAGTTGGAGGCGGGTAAACAGCCTTGGTTCACACTCTCTGTTTCTCGGACTCAATTATCCGATTAACCAGGAGATCACCGTTGGCAAGGACCTTGATGGCAGAGAGGCTCTGTTTGCTATGGAAAACTGTGTCTACACGGCGAGCCCTAGGAGTTCGGGAGCAAACTCCCCTGATTGTCAACGATACAGCCTGCAGCCAAAAGAAGGTGAGAATGACAAAGGCATCCGGATTAACTTTGATCCTTGGATGTCTCAATTACGACAGGCAGTGATGTGGTTCGAGCCTTCAGGTTGATAGGTAATTGGGCTGTTGCATCGAAAGGGTGGAGTACTGGTGTCTCCGGATCACTGGTCGCTGAAGCGGGGCTGCAAATTATGATGGTGTTGGATCATCTCTTCGAATGACTTTGTTGTCTTTGCTGCTGGTTCTGGATGGGTAGTTCTTTCTTTTGTTATGCATATTCCTTGTCATTTGGTCATCCTCGTCTATGTCACTCTTACTATGTAATAGTTGCTTCTGTTTAGAATGTCATTCTCGTCTGGATCACGAGAGTCTGAGCGCTGCAGATGGGTGCGTTTTGGTGGTGTAGCAAGACTTCTTATGAACTATCATGTCTTGTTGTTTATGTCAGTAGTAGTCACTAGTCAGTGTTTGAATGTTGTATATATCGTTGTTTCGAACTGTTTATTGTCTCGAACTACTGGTGGGCTAAATGAGGGCATCACCATTCTCCAGTGTTCAGAGTATATCTCCTTTTTTCAAGTTATATAATTTGAGCTCAGTGTCTTTTCGATGATGTACACTTGTTTGGGCCAGTGAGGTGTCGTTGAATATGGGCCGAGTAGTAACGCAATGCCAAACAGGTCAATTATGACTCTCAGGCCGGGCTCTCAAAAGATCCTGAAAAAAAGGCGGGCTCTCCAAAAAAGAATGAATAAGGACTCTTAGGCCGACATGTGGGCGCCACCGGTGTTTTCGTGCGCTTGCGCGCCGAGAGCATATTGGCGCGTGCTCGAAATTCATGCTACCTTTTCATCCGCAGTCTCCCGCCCCTCCCCCACCTCTGGAATCTCGATTCCTACTCCAGTTCCCCCAAATCCCCCTCCTGTACTCCCTGTACTCAAGCGCACTATCATGTCGCCGGTCAACGCGGATCTCCGAGCCGGAGATCCTGAGGTCCGTCCTGCCTTCGGTCGCTGCGTGCTGTCGCTCAACAGTGGCATGGCGGCGCTTGACGACCAGTTTGCCGGCAAAGTGCTGATGGTAACCATCAACGGCGACCGGCCTCCCGTCTCGCCGGATGACCTTGTCAAAGCTCTTGGCATTGCGCACGGCATCCAAATAAGTGACTTGCTCGTCGAAGTCTGTCCGCCACCGGCTGATTTCTTCGTCAGGTTCCGGACAACTTTCGACTGCAGTCGTGTGTTCGAATCTTCCCGGCGTTTGTTCTGCGATGGCGCGCTGGTGAGCTTTGATCGGTGGCACCCAGGATGGGGCTCGGTGCCCTCTGAGCTTGAGTTTTTAACAAAGCTTACCTTCCACGGCATGCCTCGACGTGCTTGGAACAGCGAGTCCATGAACGAGCTTATCAACGACCTTGGAGGTGAGCTCGTAAGTATGTTTGTTCCTCCAGACAGCTGGGCTCTGACGGTTATGGCATGGATGAAGAAGCCGTCCACCATACCGAAGGTGATTGGTGTTGAGATACCGGTGCAGGAACCGGGGTTGTACTATTCGTCGCCACCAAGGCCGCCGCGGACCACGTTAGGGATGTACCTGTATCGAGTGTTCGTGCATGTCGAAGAAGTGGTCAATCCATCAATCGAAGTCCTGCCGCCGCCGCTGGTGCCAGGGTCCGTCGACGACGTCCATTACAGGAGTCAACGTCAGACTTTCCCCGTGTTGCTCGGAACGATGGATGGCACAGGGCCTACTCCATCGCGCGGCGGAGGCCACTGCTTCTTTGGGAGAAGAGGCAGGGCTGGCTGCCTGGATGTGCTCTAATTTGAGGTAACAACTGAATCTTGTCAGATACTAGTTAAATCCGAGCTATGGGTGTGAAGCACTGATATGCCAGTACATTTGATTGTGACCTGTTCTAATTTTGTACCTGAACTTTTTTTAGAAAGGGTTGTACGTCAACTTAATGTGCTAGGAGAACTTATTGTGTTGTCTGTCTGTTTTCTTTGCACAACATTCAAGATATTTCCCCGTCATTGATAAAGACGATGAACCGTTATGTACGACTTCGTTGGTTTCAACATAGCCCTTCCCGTAGCGATCCACTGCTTCCATCCTGATTGTGCCGCCTGCGTGAAATTTTTGTATGCAAGTTCAGTGTGCTATGATGTTCTATATGATTGTGTCAACTATATAAGTTTTTACTGAGCATCAGCAATGCATATGGCTGAAAGATGTATTTACGAGCATCGGCCGATGGGTCTCTTCTCTCTCTCTCTCTCTCTCACACACACACACACACGCACACGCACAAGTGGGACCCGTTGAATTATTTATTTGCTCGTGACAGCTTTTAATTAGGTTCCACTGTAATCTAACTTTTTTCTTAAGTTATTAATTGAGCTCAGTGACTTCAAAAAGTTGTACAGAAGCCTTGTTTGGGCCTTTCCGGCGTCGCTGAATGTGGGCTGAGTAACCATGTTAGGTTGTACTGTACTACACAGGCCTTTTTCGCTATTTTTTCTTAAATAATACATTTTTTATTAATTTTCATAAATATTACGCTGGGTAAATTTTTTTCAAAAATAATACACCGTCCGCCCGCTGCAGGCCGACTGGGCCTAGTCGGCCCACAGCAGGCCGATTGGATTCCAGTCGGCCTACAGCTGGCCGACTGGCCCCTGTCGGCCCACTGTGGGCCGACTGGAGCTAATTGGCTCGCTGTGGGCTAATTGTTTTTGCAAAAGTGTTAATCATGTATTTAAAAAATATGTGTATTGTGACCTCCTCCGCTCGCTGTGGGCCCACTGTTGACTAAAAAATATGTTTTAAAAAGTGTTAATCATGTATTTAAAAATTGTTAAATGTGTGTATAAAAATGTTCCTTATCTATACCATTTTTTAATGTGTGTATAAAGAATATCTTTTTTTCAACATCAGCAATGCAACTGGGCCGACAGTTGTACACAATATCCGGGTCAACTTGTTATTCTCCGCCCCGCTGGGCTGCAAACTTTCCTAGGAGGTATGCATTAGGCTTAACAAGAAAATGGACTTTAAGAAATAATAAATGGGATGTAATTATAATAACTGGACAGTTACTATGCACCAAACACGTAATTAGTTTGAAAAATATATTATTTTTGGAATTTGAAAATTTTAATTTCATTACTTGTTGCGCGCGCAATATTTCGTTGGATTTTAACGTAATACAACTTTATTTTGAAATTATATTTAACCTGACTAGAAATTTCGGATACAAATATTTCGGATCCCATCAAAATGTGGGAATTTTTTTTGAATTCTGTTTTGAGCGGTTGTTTGAAATTATTAATCGTTGTCCTAGCTAGAAGTTGGGCTGTACTTTTAACAAACTGTAAATGGGCTGTAGTAAATTCCATTAGAATTAAAAAATGGGTTGTACATTCTTACAAATCGCAAATGGGCTATATGTTCTCTGCCAAATCCGAGCTGTGGGCCTACTAAGTTAACGCGTACCAAGGGCTTTGTCAACTTAGTCAATATAAACGATTCTAGCTGCAGTGATCGTACGATGTCCATCCAACGGCCGTAGTGCTTCTTCAACCTCTGGTCTTCTTGCTCCAGCCGCCCAAAGCAGCGCCGGTCGTGTCGCGTGCTCCTGCCTCCCGTGGCCGGCTGTGATGCCGCGGAGGCCTCACCGCCCCGTACTACTCCCACCGCTGGCCAGGCCATCCCTCTACTCACCCACACCCCCTGTTATTCTGCGGCGACGGCAGCCTCACACCGCAGCCGAACCAGTGAACCCTCGTACTCCTCTCCGCGCGGGCTTCCACTGCTGCGTCTTCCCCGGCTCCGCGTCGTCCCCTTCCTAGGCCTCGCCGTCGTCCAGACCACCGCCCTGGTGCTCTCGGCGCGGCGTGGTCAACGTGGTCAACGACCGACTTCCATCGGAAGAGTACTGTATGTGGAGAGGCTGACAGCTGGGTCCACGGCAGCCGCAAGGAAGTGCCTCCTTATTACGCGCAAAATAATTATTCCTCCACCTGACAGCGGGGACCCACCGGACGGGCCACCGTATTTCGCGAAAAAATGATTCGCCCCCTGACTGCTGGGACCCACGAGCTACATCTTCGCACGCAAGGAAGTGCGTCCGAAAAAAAACGATTCGCCCCCCTGACTGCTGGGACCCACCAGGCCCCCGACTGCTGGGACCCACCAGCTACATCTTCGCACGCAAGGAAGTGCGTCCGGGCAAAAAAAAACGATTCGCCCCCTGACTGCTGGGACCGACCAGCTACATCTTCGCAGGCAAGGAAGTGCCTGACAGTTGGGACCCACCTGGTCGAAGCGTACGTAGCGTTGTCATTCTGGTCGCGAACGTGTACGTACATACTGGTCGATGTAGAGGCGCGCACGTGTCGTAGTAGAGGCGCGCACGTAGCATGTACACGTACGTACAGCGGCCAGGGTGCAAGAAAGAAAATATGACCACGTATGTGTACATACGGGCGGGGTCTCGAACGCCTACTCGCGCATACGTACGGCCAGGGCTCGTGTACATGGCTGGGTCGGAACGGAGAAACGGCGTCGTCGTCGTGTTCATGGGGAGGCAACGGAATGCGTCGTGTTCATGGGGAGGCAACGGAATGCGTCGTGTTCATCGGGAGGGCTTGGACGGAACAGTCGATGGAACGAGGCCTGGCGTACCATAGAACGGAGGAAACGGCCTTGTGTTCGACCGGCCACGTTCGAAACGGGATCCTGTTCATCGGGAGGGGTCTGGCGTCCCGCAAAACGGAGGAAACGGACCTCCTACGGTTGAAACGGGGGTCCTGTTAATCGAGAGGGGTGTGGCGTACCGCAAAACGGACGAAACAGACTTGTGTTGGAGCGCTACGGTCGAAACGGGGGTCCTGTTCATCGGGGGGATGTGGCGTACCGCAAAATGGGACTCCACGGGATACTGATCATCTCCACCGTCGACCTCCTCCAGCCTCCACGGGCTCCTGTTCATCCAGCCTCCACCGCGCGCTACTCCACCGGCTACTGTTCAACCACCCCTCCACCGTCTACTGTTCATCCAGCCCTCCACACCACGGGGTCCTGTTCAACCACCCCTCCACGGGCACCCCTCCACCGTCTACTGTTCATCCAGCCCTCCACACCACGGGGTCCTGTTCAACCACCCCTCCACCATCTACTGTTCATCCAGCCCTCCACACCACGGGGTCCTGTTCATCCACCCCTCCACGGGCACCCCTCCACCGTCTACTGTTCATCCAGCCCTCCACCACACCACGGGGTCCTGTTCATCCAGAGGCAACGCCACCGCTCACTGTTCATCCAACCCCCCCCCCCGCAACGCTCACTGTTCATCCCATCGATCGGCTTCAGTTAGCAGCAGTAGCGAAGGAATCGCTCGATCGGGTTCAGTTAACAGCCATCGATCGATCGCTCGGGTTCAGTAACGCGTAGCCTGCAGTGCAATCGCTCGGGTTCAGTTAGAGCCCAATGCCTCGCTCGGGTTCAGTTAGAGCCAACGCCTCGCACACACGCGCGTACGTGTACGAGAGAAACACGCATTGCTCGGCCCCCGACCTCCCACCGTAACCGGGAACTCCCCGAAATTTTCCTCCCCCTCGCTTCTACCACGGTTTTTTCCGTCATGGACGGCCCAAAGAATGTCATGTAGCTGCGTCTCCGGCCCGCCCAGGACGAAAAGCCCATTTTCTGTCATGATTTTTTGTCATAGAAGTAGGAGCCCACCACACCTATGATGATACCGGGTTTTGTCACAATTATCGTCATAGAAGTGTCATATGTATGACAGAAAAAATTCGTTCGCCCAAAATGTCACGAATGTGTCTTTTTTTGTAGTGAGCTAAGGACCTGCAGCACCGCAGGGCGAAGAACAAAAACCCACGGCGATGTCGGCGAGTCGGCAGGAGAAGCACAGAAACCGGGGTGGCCCGGACATGTGTGAGGCGACTTGCAAATGGACGGCGGCTCGAGGCATGGTGACCAGTGGAACTCGACGTTGAAAACAGGGTGACCCGGCGCGGCGAGTTGGTGAGTCGCGTCTGGTTTAACAGCTTGAGGATTCACGACCCGCTCAAAGAAATAGAGGGGTCCACGAGCGATACGAAGCGCGCGTGACCCGGTGAGTCCGAGGTGGAGACGGTACAGGGAGGCTAAAGCGCCAGAGTCACCATGGGCGGAAGACTGCACAAGCGAGCTGAAGCGACCGGGAACCGACGAGGGCGGCTCAGCTGTGGGGTCGCGGGCAACATCGTTGGCCGATGTCTGGTTTTGGAGTTGGCGATTCGGAAGAGGCCGACAGTTTTTCCATCCTGGTCTGTGTATGTTGAAGTATGACACCTTGTACTATTTATTGGTTTGATGGATGTAGTACTAGCATGATCCAGACGTGGCTTCGGGACTTGATCCATCATAATAGACAACTAATGTTTTGGCTTGCAGTGAAAATACTCTGTTGATCTCGGCGGTTTGTGCCTCGTATCGATTGATTTCGGCGAGACTCCGACCTGCAATGACAAACAAATTAACCCAGCCTCGACGGATCATCTGATCGTGTGCGCTGGCGCATAAACGCAACCCTAATTTTCCCTTGATCTTAAATGTTGACATGTCACTTTGATTGCTCGTCAATGATATTATCTTCTGTTTTGAATCTTTTCCATCCGGCACCTCGCGAACTTCTTGATCCCTAAAGAAATCCCTTCAAGAACTCAACACCACCGTGCGCAGGCCCCACGGTGGGCACCAACTGTCGTGGAATTGTCACGGCAGATGTCCTAGTGTGAGGACTTAGTCGTGAGGCCAACGCATCTATGTGGTAGCTTGAGAGGGGTTGAGCGGAATTGATAGACGCAACGCAAGACGAGGGTTTAGACAGCTTCGGGCCCCGGGAAACATCATCCGGTAACAACCCTACATGTTGTTTGTGGCTAGATCTCATTATCTTCATGAGGGAGTCGCCGTAAACCGGCTCTCCTAGTTAGGACTAACCCTTAAGATTATTTCCCCCCCTTTGGGGTGCCATGCCCCTCCTTATATATGTTGAAGGGGCGGGTTACATGTAGAGTCCAACTCGGATTAAGACTTAAACTATTTTGACTTCTCTTCATGGGCTTCTTAACATCTTGGGATTCTGAACGTCTCGGGCTTGTTAACCCCAGGCGAATCTGTCTGCTGGGTTATGATTATCTGTCGGGTTATGACTGTCTGTCAGGTTATGATTGTCTGCTAAGTTATGACTGTCTGCCGGGATATGATTGTCTGCCGGGTTATGATCTGACTTAACACCTACTGGGTTATGGTCTGACTTAACACATGATGGGTTATCATCTGACTTAACATCTGTCGGGTTATCATCTGACTTAACACCCGCCGGGTTATCATCTGACTTAACACCTGTCGGGTTATCATCTGACTTAACATCTGTCGGGTTATAACTCCGGTCGGGTCATACCGCAGGGTATATCCCCGACAAGATATCAACTAGGGTTTGAGATGATATGGTGTTGTTGAAGATGTTGATGGAGATTGCCCTCCCCAAGATGGGAGAGTTGTTGGTGATGATGATGACGATGATTTCCCCCTCCGGGAGGGAAGTTCCCCCGACGGAATTGCTCGGCCGGAGGGGAAAAGTACTCCTGCCCAAGTTCCACCTCGAGACAGCGGTGCTCCCTCCCGAAAGTCCTCTCCTTATTTTTTTCTAGGTCAAACAATCTATATAACAGAAGATGGGCACCGGAGGTGGGCCTGGGTGAGCACAACCCACCAGGGCGTGCCTCAGCTCCCTAGCGCGCCCAGGTGGGTTGTGGCCACCTAGTGGCCCCCCTATGGTAGTTAATTGCTCCAATATTCATCATATATTTGATAAAAAAATCTCTGTGAAGTTTCAACTTGTTTGGAGTTGTGCAGAATAGGTGGCCTGACGTAGCTTTTCCAGGTCCAGATTTCCAGCTGCCAGAATTCTCCCTCTTCATGTATACCTTGCATATTAAGAGAGAAAAGGCATTAGAATTACTCCAAAAAGCATTATTATGGATAAAAACATCATAAATAACAGTAAGAAAACATAAATGCAATTTTGCTCTAGTGGTTCACTTATATCTTTTTAGAGCACGGCGGTGGTTTTATTTTATAGAAATTGTTGAACTCTCAAGCTTCACTTATATTATTTTGAGAGTCTTTAAACAGCATGGTAATTTGCTTTGGTTATAAATTTAGTCCTAATATGATAGGCATCAAAGAGGGATATAATAAAAACTTTCATATAAAGTGCATAGAATACTATGAGAAGTTTGATTCCTTACGATTGTTTTGAGATATAAAGATGGTGATATTAGAGTCATGCTAGTGAGTAATTGTGAATTTGAGAAATACTTGTGTTAAAGTTTGTGATTCCCATAGCATGCACGTATGGTGAACCGTTATGTGATGAAGTCAGAGCATGATTTATTTATTGATTGTCTTCCCTATGAGTGGCGGTCGGGGACAAGCGATGGTCTTTTCCTACCAATCTATCCCCCAAGGAGCATGCATGTAGTACTTTGTTTCGATAACTAATAGACTTTTGCAATAAGTATGTGAGTTCTTTATGACTAATGTTGAGTCCTTGGATTATACGCACTCTCACCCTTCCACCATTGCTAGCCTCTCTAGTGCCGCGCAACTTTCGCCGGTACCATAAACCCACCATACACCTTTCTCAAAACAGACACCATACCTACCTATTATGGCATTTCCATATCCATTCCGAGATATATTGCCATGCATCTTTCCACCGTTCCGTTTATTATGACACGCTTCATCATTGTCATATTGCTTTGCATGATCATGTAGTTGACATCGTATTTGTGGCAAAGCCACCATTCATAATTCTTTCATACACGTCACTCTTGATTCATTGCACATGCCGGTGCACCGCCAGAGGCATCCATATAGAGTCATATTTTGTTCTAAGTATCGATTTGTAATTCTTGAGTTGTAAGTAAATAAAAGTGTGATGATCTTCATTGTTAGAGCATTGTCCCATGTGAGGAAAGGATGATGGAGACTATGATTCCCCCACAAGTCAGGACGAGACTCCGGACGAAAAAAAGAGGCCAAAAAATGAGAGAAGGGCCAAATAAATAAATAAATAAATAAAAGAGAGAAAAGAGAGAAGGGACAATGTTACTATCATTTTACCACACTTGTGCTTCAAAGTAGCACCATTATCTTCATGATAGAGAGTCTCCTATGTTTTCACTTTCGTATACTAGTGGGAACTTTTCATTATAGAACTTGGCTTGTATATTCTAATGATGGCTTCCTCAAATTTCCCTAGGTCTTCGTGAGCAAGCGAGTTGGATGCACACCAACTTAGTTTCTTTTTGAGCTTTTCATAAACTTATATCTCTAGTGCATCTGTTGCATGGAAATCCCTACTCACTCACATTGATATCTATTGATGGGCATCACCATAGCCCGTTGATTCGCCTAGTTGATGTGAGACTATCTCCTTCCTTTTGTCTTCTCCACAACCACCTTCTATTCCACCTATAATGCTATGTCCATGGCTCACACTCATGTATTGCGTGAAAGTTGCAAAAGTTTGAGAACATCAAAAGTATGAAACAATTGCTTGGCTTGTCATCGGGGTTGTGCATGATTTGAATATTTTTTGTGATGAACATGGAGCATAGCCAGACTATATGATTTTGTAGGGGTAAGCTTTCTTTGGCCATGTTATTTTGAGAAGACATAATTGCCTTGTTAGTATGCTTGAAGTATTATTGTTTTTATGTCAATATTAAACTTTTGTTTTGAATCTAATGGATCTGAACATTCATGCCACAGTAAAGAAGTGTTACATGGAGAAATATGTTAGGTAGCATTCCACATCAAAAATTCTGTTTTTATCATTTACCTACTAAAGGACGAGCAGGAATTAAGCTTGGGGATGCTTGATACGTCTCCAACATACCTATAATATTTGATTGTTCCATGCTATTATATTATATGTTTTGGATGTTTTATATGCAGTAATATGCTACTTTATATTATTTTTTGGACTAACCTATTAACCTAGAGCCCAGTGCGAGTTCCTGTTTTTTTCCCTATTTTTGAGATTCACAGAAAAGGAATACCAAACGGAGTCCAAACGGAATGAAACCTTCGCGATGATTTTTTTTGGACTAGAAGACAACCAGGAGATTTGGAGATGAAGTCGGAGGTGCCACGAGGCGGCCACAAGGACGGAGGGCGCGCCCAGGGGGGTAGGGCGCACCCCCCACCCTTGTGCCACC
>NC_057797.1:482002739-482024262 GCF_018294505.1 Triticum aestivum
CAACAACCTAATTCTTTCGCCTATATATACTCAAATATCCCCAAACCACCAGAGGCATCCACAAAAACATGTTTCCACCACCGCAACCTTTTGTACCCGTGAGATCCCATCTAGGGACCTTTTCCGGCACCCTGCCGTAGGGGGATTCGATCACGGAGGGCTTCTACATCAACTCCATTGCCCTTTCGATGAAGCGTGAGTAGTTTACCACAGACCTACGGGTCCATAGCTAGTAGCTAGATGGCTTCTTCTCTCTCTTTGATTCTCAATACCATGTTCTCCTCGATATTCTTGGAGATCTATTCGATGTAATACTTTTTTGCGGTGTGTTTGCCGAGATCCGATGAATTGTGGATTTATGATCAGCTTATCTATGAATATTATTTGAATCTTCTCTTAATTCTTTTATCCGTGATTTGATATCTTTGTAATTCTCTTCGAACTATCGGTTTGGTTTTGTAGCGACCTGACCCGAATGGATCAAGTCTCTGTGCTTAAGTGTCATCCCTGGATCGGTATGCTGACACACACAGTACTCGAGGATTTATAACAAAGGTAAATCACATGTATAAAGTAACATAAATACTATTACCTCAATCCAAATAGCGGAAGTAACAAGGTTGTGGATTCCCATCAACACCAACGGCAAAGTTGAGTGTAGAAATCGTAACCCTAATGTATCACTTAATCGTCATAAGAAATCCTGCAACATGAGACGTTGCAGCCACAAAGGGTCAATACATTGAATGTACTAGCAAATTCACACTGTAGAGCAATGATGAATAATGGCTATCACTGCATGCATATATGGCTGGTGGAAAAGCTCTATGGTTATATGGTTTTTGCGAAAAGCCAATTTTTCCCTACTGCAAAGGAATAAATTTTTATTTAACTATCATGGTGGTTGTTAAACATTGAGATTGTAGACACCCTCTCAATCCGAATTAAGTATCATCATTAAAACCCAACAAAATTAATTAAAGTCACATGATGAGACTCACATGATAATCCAAGTACTAGATACTCAAGATGTCCATAACTGGGGACACGACTAATCATGATTAGTTTATACACTCTGCAGAGGTTTGTGCACTTTTCCCCACAAGACTCGATCTCCTCCGTTGGATTTCTCGCACTACATGGTGTTTGAGAAATGGATGACCGAGACATAGTCTTTCAGAAGCGTTTGCACCTTATGATGGGTAGACCATACCACCTACTACCCCTACATCTACTAGTCTACCACTATAAGAGTTCACACGACTTCAACTATGCTAGAGCCCATAATAGCTTGTGGATGCACACGGAAGTTTCTAGTATGAATAATCTCATGATCCCTTTGAGCCTGGGTGGCGGTCCATAAAAAGATCAGGCAATCGCTGGAATACCCATGTGCCTCAATCCACCCAGATGTGTGTTAAAGTTGCCACCTTAAGTAAACCATTAATTAACAATCTCACATCTGTCATGAATACTCTCAAACCCAATCCACGTCTACGAGCATAGCATAGCAATATAAGCAACGTAATAGTAACTCCCAAGGTTTGAATGCAGGGCAATAGGTTCCTACCTCATCAACTACTTCCCAATACCCACATGTTACCAATCCTACTCATGCAATGTTTGAGGTTGAAACTAATGCAAAAAACTGGGTATGAAAGGAATATGATCAAAGTGTGAACTTGCCTGCAATGTTGATGAAGATGATTCGCACTCAAAACTCCTGATGGTTCTACTCGTCACACTTCGGGTAATCTATCGTAAGCAAGCAATAGTAACCACACATAAGAAATCACTCAAAAGATTAGAAAGAACGAAGAAGACAATTCGGAAAACATCAAAACCAAGAAAATAACTCTTGCAACATAAAGCAATTTCTAATAGTACCAAAATTGTGTGAATTTGGCCTTATCAGAAAGTTTAGGTCAAGAGCTTCGATTTGCAAGAAGAATCAACTCAAACGGAGCTACGAAACTCAAGTTATGATCAAACGAAGTTTGAATTCAAATCTGGTCTAATTCAAAATTTTAAACTTTCAAAAACATGTTCGAGTTGTTTTACTGGATAGAGGGGATCATAACGAAGAAGTGGGCGTTGGTTTCGTTGGATTTGGAAAAATGAGTAAAAAGATGTGGTCGTTTGAAAACCAGGGGCTAAACGATAAAATAAAACAACTACAACTAGGTCCCTGGCAGAAAACTAAAATAAAAGAAAAAGACTAAATAGCGAACGTTCGCTGCAGAAGCCTATAAGATGAAAACCATTCGCTACAAATCCTAAACTAGCGAACGTCCACTAATTAACCTAACTATTAAATAAAACCGATCTTTAGAAGAAAACCAGAGAAAACCTGAAAAAACAGCGAACGGGGGTCGGTTATTACCGGTTCGAGGGAAGAAAACCCGACGGCGGCGGGGTAGTTCGTCAGTGTCGGAGAAGACGGCGGCGGGCGGCTCGGGCTCGGCCGGAGCGGCGGCTCTGGTGGCCTGCGGCGAGGGTGGAGTGGATGGGGAGGGGGCAGCGCGGAGTGGCGTGTCCGGTGGCGGTGGAGGCGGCGGCCGAGCGCGGCGGATCTCGCTAGCGATGGCGAAAAGGGCGGCGGCGGCTGTGAGTGCGTGGCGACGGGGCATAGCGAGGAGGGGAAAGCGGGGCCCGGGGTGGCGGATTTATAGGAGGAGGGCAAGCGGCGTGATGCGTGGGGAAGGGGGCATGGCGAGGCGGCGGCAGAAACCGAACCAGGCACGGCGGCGGGCGCATGCGTGCTCGGGAGTCCGAGGACGGGGGCGACGAGGAGGTGCGCTGGGCCGCGGCCTAGCCTGGGAGCTGGGCCGGCCCAGTCGGTGAGCAAGTTTCTGTTTTTTTAAATAAAGATTTTTTTTCCACACAAACAAAACAGATAAAAACAAATAGAAATAAAAATATTATATAGGCATATAATATCCCAAAATTTGTAGAATTTTTTTTCTACAACATGGACATTTTTATAATGCCAAATAAAATCCACACAAATTCAGATAATTCAAAGAGTGCTACTGGTCTAATAAAATCGAATAAAAATCATTTAAAAAAATACCAAAATCAATTCAAATTTATTTCTCTCCAATTTTCTTATGTAGGGAATCATGTTACCCTATTTTCCATATATTTTATTTTTGGAGAAACATAATTTGAATAAAACCCAAATAACTCCAAATTGAAAATAATTTCAAAAGGACTTTGAATTTGATCCTTTTAAACTCCCAACTCATATTTCCTATAATTTGAAGAAGTCATTTTATCTTCTCTCATGAAAATCATTGAGTTGCTTGAAGTTTCTGAATTTGAAATATTTCCAAGTGGAATTCAAATATTTTTTAAAACCCTTTTCATTTATTTAAATGGAAGAAGTCATGTCATCTTCTCTCCAGTGTTTTGGGATGAAAAGGATTTGAATTCATGGAGATCAGAAAGCAAAGATGAAAGTTTGGGAAAGTCCTTTTATTCCCTCTCATTAAACTTTCAAAAAGTTTCGAATTTCACTCAATCAATCACACCACAATCAAGCAATCAATCAAATCTATTTATTTAATATAACATTCCAAAATTTAGAATTTTGGGATGTTACAGGTTTGGCCAACTAGATTGGTATTTCGTGCAATGGGAGAAGTGCTTAGCTTTGGGTTCAATCTTGCAGTGTCTTTTCCCAGTCATAGTAGGGGCAGCAAGGCACATATTGTATTATTGCCATCGAGGATAAAAAGATGGGGTTTTCATCATATTGCTTGAGTTAATTCCTCTACATTATGTCAGCTTACTTAATGCGTTACTCCATTCTTTATGAACTTAATACTCTAGATGCATGTCAGATAGCGGTCGATGTGTGGAGTAATAGTAGTAGATGCAGAATCGTTTCGATCTACTTGACACGGACATGATGCCTATATTCATGATCATTGTCTTAGATATCATCATAACTTTGCGCTTTTCTATCAATTGCTCAGTAGTAATTGAAGGAAATATGCCCTAGAGGCAATAATAAAGTTATTATTTATTTCCTCGTATCATGATAAATGTTTATTATTCATGCTAGAATTGTATTAACCGGAAACATAATACATGTGTGAATACATACACAAACATAGTGTCACTAGTATGCCTCTACTTGACTAGCTCATTGATCAAAGATGGTTAAGTTTCCTAGCCATAGACATGAGTTGTCATTTGATCAACGGGATCACATCATTAGGAGAATGATGTGATTGACATGACCCATTCTATTAGCTTAGCACTTGATCGTTTAGTTTATTGCTATTGCTCTCTTCATGACTTATACATGTTCCTATGACTATGAGATTATGCAACTCCCGATTACCGGAAGAACACTTTGTGTGCTACCAAACATCACAACGTAACTGGGTGATTATAAAGGTGCTTTACAGGTGTCTCTGATGGAGTTCGTTGAGTTGGCATAGATTGAGAATAGGATTTGTCACTCCGATTGTCGGAGAGGTATCTCTGGGCCCTCTTGGTAATGCACATCACTATAAGCCTTGCAAGCAATGTGACTAATGAGTTAGTTACGGGATTATGCATTACAGAACGAGAAAAGAGACTTGCCGGCAACGAGATTGAACTAGGTATTGAGATACCGATGATCGAATCTCGGGCAAGTAACATACCGATGACAAAGGGAACAATGTATGTTGTTATGCGGTTTGATCGATAAAGATCTTCGTAGAATATGTAGGAACCAATATGAGCATCCAGGTTCCGCTATTGGCTATTGACCAGAGATGTGTCTCGGTCATGTCTACATAGTTCTGGAACCCGTAGGGTCCGCACGCTTAAAGTTTTGTGACGATCGGTATTATGAGTTTTTGTGTTTTGATGTACCGAAGGTAGTCCGGAGTCCAGGATATGACCATGGGCATGACGAGGAGTCTCGAAATGGTCGAGACGTAAAGATCGATATATTGGACGACTATGTTCAGACACCGGAAGTGTTTCAGGAGGTTTCAGACATATACCGGAGTACTGGGGGGTTACCGGAACCCCCCGGAGAGTGTATTGGGCCTAATGGGCCTTAGTGAGAGAAGAGGAGGGCCGGCCAGGGCAGCCGCGCGCCCCCTCCCCCTCTAGTATGAATTGGACAAGGAGGGGGGCGGCGCCCCCCTTTCCTTCTCTACTTCTCTCCCTTCCTCTCCTACTCCTACTCCTACTTGGAAGGGGGGAGTCCTACCATAGGAGGCCGGCCCCCTCCCCCTCCTTCACTCCTTTATATACGGGGAGGGGCACCCCTTGGAGACACAACAATTGATCATTGATCTTTTAGCCGTGTGCGGTGCACCCCTCCACCATAATCCACCTCGGTCATATCGTAGCGGTGCTTAGGCGAAGCCCTGCGTCAGTAGCTTCATCAACACCGTCACCACGCCATCATGCTGACGAAGCGCTTCCCGGAAGCTCTACTGGATCGTGAGTTCGTGAGACGTCACCGAGCTGAATGTGTGCTGAACGCGGAGGTGTCGTACGTTCGATACTGAGGATCGGTCTATCATGAAGACGTACGACTACATCAACCGCGTTGTCATAACACTTCCGCTTACGGTCTACGAGGGTATGTAGACGACACTCTCCCCTCTCGTTGCTATGCATCACCATGATCTTGCGTGTGCGTAGGAATTTTTTTAAATTACTACGTTCCCCAACAGTAATTTGTTCACCCACTGTATTATTTGCCATCATGACAGAAGCCTCTAGTGAAACCTATGGGCCCCGGGTCTATTTTCCATCATATAAGTTCTATTATCCATGATATAAGTTTTCGACCTACTATTTTGCAATCTTTTACTTTCCGATCTATAAACAAAAAATACCAAAAGTATTTACTTTATTATTTATCTATCTCTATCAGATCTCACTTTTGCAAGTAACCGTGAAGGGATTGCCAACCCCTTTATCGTGTTGGGTGCAAATTGTTTGATTGTTTGTGCAGGTAATCGGTGATTTGTCTGTTGTCTCCTACTGGATCGATACATTGGTTCTCAAACTGAGGGAAATACATATCTCTACTTTGCTGCATCACCCTTTCCTCTTCAAGGTAAAAACCAACGCAAGCTCAAGAAGTAGCAGGCATATTTCAGGTGCAGGCTATCCCGAGGAGCCAGGTTTAGGTATAAGTCGCCGACCACATGATGTTTCAAGGTTCACTCCTAGGCGTGTACTATTACTGTTCAGAGATGGAGTTTTTCTTCAAGTTTCTTGTGGTGAGCTGATTACCACGGAAGATCTTTTCAGTTTCCAACTTGTTGAGATTTGGCAATATATCCCTGATAAACTATTCCTAGCGAGAGATACTAGATCGATCCACTCCCTAGTCTGGCCAGATAATTGCTATTCTATACACCATTTTCTTCATCGGTGACCATCTCTATTTATGTTGCCTGTTCACTGTAATCTATTGACCATCAATTTCTAGTTGTTCCTGAACAAGTCAGTGAGTTGGCTAAAAATTTTGGTGTTGACAAATATTGGAGCACTATTAATCTTCTCTGTAGAACCCAAATGCATTGGACACCTTCTGAGCATCGAGCACGGGCTCTTGCGGACCGAAACAAGGTATGGTTCATTCATGGCCGTCATTTTCAATTGGAAGGTCCATGGAGCATTTTTTTCTGTTAGCTCAAGTGCATGATTGTGGTTTAATTGGTAGTCTCTTTCCTCTGGAAGTATTTCATATTGGAAATCTTGTGTGAAACCTCCATGGATACGGCATAAGGATACTTTCCGTTGAGCTCTTGTGCTTGTGCACTCTGAAGCAGGATACTGATAATTCATGTTTTAGTAATCATCTCCTTCATGAAGGTAAGCATTGGTTTTCAAAACTCTGGGTATCCTTTATTGCTTCTGCTCCTGTACTGCAACATTCCTGGCTTGCAACTATGGCTGCACTTCTATATCAAAGAATGCGGAAAAGGGGTGCTGGCAACACAGGACACTCGAGCAGTATCGACCTTCACTTCATTCATCGAGCAATTGCCTCCGTTTTCTACAGCTAGCATCACTGATCAATGGCAACTAAACTATGACAAGCACGCTGTTGTATGTAATATCCTTTGGCATGAGAAACCGTAAGAGGCCATGCAGATCAGGAGCATGTGAGTGATTATGTTATTTTTGAGTTGAAGTGGATTTCAGGGTAATATTTACATGTCAAAAAAGTCCATTGCAAGATCTCAACGCTGCTCAATCTATGGTGCAGATCACAAGGTTATTAACCAATATGTCCTGCTGCATTATCATACTTGGATCACGTGATATTAGTTGGTACTTGCATAAGATTATTCTTTCCACTCGAAAATGCTCAGTGAAATGTACACAAGTCAGTTTGTTAGTGTCCGACGGCTTCTATATTGCATCCTTTCATAGGACTAAGAAGTTGATATATTTACTCGTCGCCTTTTGCGAGTCTTCCTATGAACCGCAGCATGTGCCATGTTTATGTGTCATGAACTAGTTCTAATGTGGTATTGTCGTGCAACTCGGCAATCTATTTAGTGTGATGATGAAGATGTGATGCGGAGCATCCTACAATCATCCCCATGTACACTTCGACTACTCCCCAAGCCCCAAGAGGACATACAATGAGACCTCGACCATACGCCATTGGACACAAGGTGAACTCACTCCTCTTTGAACCGTCACTTTCCACATATGAGACATGGCTAATACCTCATGCATGGACCTTGCATATACTCAGGTACAACCGAGACGACCATGGAGGATCCAAGGACCAAGGCCAAGCATGGAAGAGGAGAAGGAAGAAGAAGCAAGGACAAGCTTCTGGAAAGCCCGGAACTTCCGGCCTCCGCCCGGAACTTCCGGCCCCCGGACCTTCCGACCTTCCCAGAACCTCCGGCCCCGGAGTCCAGACCAGCCCCGAGCGCGCCAACTCTCTGGATAGCCCGGAACCCGGCCGGAACCTGCCCAGAACTTCCGGAGCCCGGAACTTCCGGCCCTACCCGGAACTTCCGGCCTGACTGCATGCAAAGACTCGGGCCAAGGGCCCATGTATCCCCACTATCACTTACCCCTTCATGGGCTAGCACTATATATACTCCCCCACCTCCTCCTAGTTAGGGTTAGCATTGTGATAGCTCATTTGAGAGATAGAGCCTCGCTCATCCATATCAGATCTACTCCTTGAGAGAGACCGCGGCCCCTCTTCGAAGAAGATCCACCTTGGATTCAAGACCACTTTACGGGAAGATCCCCTTGTGGATTCAAGACCTCCTCACGGAGAAGAACCAGTTACCCTATGTATCATCCTTTGTTAGATTTGGATCGTGTATCTCTTTGTGTTTCGAGGATCTAGCACATGTGTGACTATTTCTTGTTGGTTGAGTGATTCTCTCGTGTTTCCCCTCGTGATTTCCCTCGTGTTCCTTGTGTTCTTCGCGGGATCCGCTCCTTTCGTGAAAGATCGGGCCACTAGGGTTCTACCCTACATCATCTTGGTATCATGAGCAAGGTTGATCACGATTTCGGAGCCTCCCCTCTTTGTTTTCTAGCCTCATTTTGTTGATTTCGTCCTAAAATTCGAAAATCCCCACCAAAAATATCCCCCAATTTTTTTTGTTATTGGTTGGTTTGGATGATGTTTTGTTGATTTTGATCCATGGATTTGCTTGGTTTCAAGTGGATCTGGCATCTCCCCAAGTTTCCCCACTTTCCATCCACAAAATCTCTCCAATTTTTACCTTGGAAATCAAGTTTTTCCGCCCCCGTTCTCAGATTTGGAATTTAGGGTTCGTCCCGGAAGAAATTCCATGACCCCCGGAACTTCCGGACTCCCCCGAACTTCCGTCCCCTGGAACTTTCGTCCCAGCCCCGGAACTTCCTGGCTAAACAGAAAGTTTACCCCAAAAATCCCCAGACTCCCCGCACTTTTTCCGCGACCCCTGGAACTTCCGGCCACCCCCCGGAACTTCAGGAGCCCGGAACTTCCGGCCCTAGGCCCGGAACTTCCGGCCTAACCCGAAACATTACACAGAATTTCAGCATCAGCCTTCTTCACTGTTTTCATCACAACTTTTCACTCCGAACTCCGATTTGAGTGTTCTTTGGCTCATTTTGAAGCTACCGACGTGCCCGAGGACCTCGCTTTGGTTTCACCACCTTTTGACCCCATCAATTTTTTGGAACTTTGGCATCTTTGCCTAGGCCTTCCACCATATCATCCGCTACACCATCACCGACTTCCGCAACCTAACTAATTTTGTTTCCCATCGCATATGTGGTTGCTTGAGGAGTGATTTGAGTCTCCTAAGGTGTCTCGGCTACTTAGGGACGGTTGCTTCTTCATCAACCACCACCACCACCATAACTTCCGCATAGGCTTACCAACCATACACTTCTTACACCCCAACTTAACCCAATTTTGTTTGTGTTGTGAGTTGTGTCTCCTAAGGTGTTTCGGCTACTTAGGGACCGTGCTTCCAACTCCGACACCGTGTATAGTCCACCACCTTACCCTCTATTTCCGCATTGCCTACTCGCATAACCCATCATTGCATTGTCGCAATCCCATTGAGCTTCCGCAACACCACCACCGCATCCCGCTACCACCATTTTGACATTTGAGATTTTGAGTTCGCGGTTTTTCCGTTTCCTAAGGTGTTTCGGCTACTTAGGGACGAGTCTCCATCATCTTGGTATCTCCATCAAGATCACCGCCACTCATCATCGACAAGGACGGTAACCTCCATATCATCTTGGTATCGTGGTATCCCTCCATTGTATATTCCCTTGCCATTGCATTGATAACCCCTAGCCCATTTTGCGTCACTTGCCTATCGAGACTAGCCATTTGAGTATTGCCGGCAACGTTACTTGTGCACATTAGTGATCATCGAGCTACACCTCCCATTGCATACATACCATACCATAGGTATCATCTTGTTATCATATCATCTCGTGTGCCTCAAGTTTGTTCCCGCATATACACAATAGCTATCTTGATTTGTGCATTGTGCCAAAGTGGCCATACATATCAAAAAAAGAATAAGCTTTTAAGCAAAGAAAAAGAGAGAGCAAGAAGCTTGTAATAAAGTGCCATAGCATCATACCACATTGCATAAGATTGTCATATTCGATCATCTTGGATCATACCACCGGAACATCATATACATAGCATACTTGGGATAGGAGTCGTTGCATTTTTGTCTCATATAGGTTGTGCACAAGTGTCGTATCCGCCTATTGAGCAATCGTGCTAGCGTCTCTCTAGAGTTGTGCAACAAGAGCATTTTCCGTGGATTCCACATTTTGAGCTCATTCCTTGGTTGCACGACCCCATTTATCTATCCGTGTGTGTGTTTCCGTGTACCACATATTGCTATTGGTCTACTTGTTTCACTTGTGAATTTGTGAATCTCTTTCAACATTATTGACTCTTGCTAACATTTTGCATAAAAAAAATTTGTGCCACTATCCTCACCGAGCTCCACCATAACCCTTATTCGTGTAGGTGTGAGAAACTGACAAGAATTGGTACCAATTGTGCTATTTCCTTGTCCACATTGGAGTGATCATTGATCCACTTTCAACTTCGGTCAAGGTACATTTGCTATTCGTTCTTCTCTTTCTACCACTCACACTTTTCTCTTGGAGTGATGGATAGGCAAGGCATTTCATCTCCGGTCTTCGACAACAATAACGGCATGAACAACTACATCACCAAAGCGTCAATCTTCGATCTACAACGACAAATGCAAGGCACACAATCAAGATTGCGAGAGCGCATCGAGAACCTCTCCATTGACATTCGCCACTCCGAAGCGAGGAAAAGGGACTACATCGACAACAAGCTTTCCACACAAAAGGAGGAGCAAGATGCAAGGATGGAGGAGATTCGGGCCTTGATCAAGTCTACTTCCCCTTCGTCATCTTCAAGGCGGTAGCAAGCACATCGATCCTCTTTGGAGCGCCCAAGCGACACAAGCGCAAGTCGTCCACGTCCACAACTCCATGGCGACCACCATCACGTTCGTGATCCATCTCTTCATCAAGGGCATGTCACCTCCAAGCAACATGTGCACGATGACGACGAACGACATCTACTACAAGCTCAAGTGCGACAATGCCACCATCAACATGAAGATTCTAAAGATGTGCCTACCTGCAAGTCCCAACAAGCCCTACTTCACGCCAAGTCCAAACTTCATGACCACAAGAGAAGAATGCGAGACAAGCACCACCAAGAGCATGCTACGGCTACAACAACCACTTCGGCATCTTCGCCAAGTGCTATCAAGGCATCTTCGCCTTTGGATGTACGGCATCTTCGCCTACTTCCCACGAGTACGCCTACATTGACTTCATCAAGTCCAAGGCGACCACCTACAAGTGAGGGCGACACTTCCATCTTCGGAAGCCCCTCAAGGAAGATGGCCAAGCATGGGAATTTCCCTTCGGTCATGGAGAAGAGCTATGAGGTGCCACATCATATGGACCTCCTACAACAAGATGGCGACAAGAAGATCGACCTAGGGCCACCCCCTTCGACCACGGCGACGAGCACGAACCTCTTCAACAACATGAAGATGGCGCCCATATTGGACTCATACTCCGAGTCAAGCTACGAGACCGCTCATGAGACCTTATCTTTGGTCTTCGAGGACAGTGATGATGTGCCATCTTCGGCCTTCATCCACGGCTACGACCACGACATGATTGAGCATGGAGACATTTGCACCAACATCTCTCCGACAACGACATGTGACGAGATGCCCCAATTGCCATGTGAGGAGAGCCACCACCACATGAGTGACATGAGTGACTCCACCACACGTGACATTGAGAGCATTTCCTATGAGGATGAGTGTGACCACCACTAGCCCCACACTTGAGAGCATGCCACACATCCTTTGTGAGTTTGAGAGCCATTTGAGTGACTCCACCAACCATATGAGTGAGAGCATCCGAGAGGGAGTGAGTGAGCCACAACACTTAGTGAGTGAGGTAGTTGACACGGCATGTGAGGCCACTTTGATTTCTAACGACTTAACCTCTACTCCTAGTGTGTTTTCTTCTTTGGTGCTAGGTCTCGTACATGACGACACGCCTATCCTCGACGAGTCCATACCTCCAATGGAGATGACGATGGCCATGGTGGACGATGATGCACCCCCACATGGTTCCATCAAGATGAAGATGACCATGAATTGGTCTTTGACACCTCACCTCCAACACATGAGCGATGCTCCAAAGGTAACATAGGTGATGGTGCTTCTCTTGTCCCACTAGTGGACTATTTTGCGAATGATTGCTTGCATGATGTTGACACACCTATTCCCATGCTTCATGCTAGTGCGACTTCTTCATGTCATGACTCACCTATTTATGATAAATATGATGATGAGCATGTTGATTTGCCTAGTTATGATGCTATGCTCCATAGGATATCATGTGAAAATTCCATTGGTCACATCATGTTTGACAATCCATTAACCTTGTCATATGATATCAGTGAGATATCCCATATTGCATTATTCCAATCTCAACATAGTGACTATGCATGCCCCATTACAATAAATCCCATTTGCACTTATGGTATAGATGACGAGATGATGGTCATTGGCTTTTGTTTTTCATGTGATGATATTGCCATGCTTCCTTTACATGATTTGAGCAATTCATCTACTATGCCATGACATGATCACATTGTACCAAATATGCTTTGTTTTGGATGTTGTCATAATTGTTTGCACCGTATGCATTCCATGAATAACAATGCTCTACATATATCCCATGATGCATTACACAATTTGAGTCTCCATTATGCTATACATAACAACAAACCTATCATGATGGATGACATGTTTCTATATCACGCATCTCATTTATTTGAGCATTGGCTATTTTGTGCTAACAAACACTTGCACATGCGCATCATGATGGATGATGTGTACATCTACCACGCACGCACAATTTTCCCTTTGTCTTTGTTTTGTGTAGGTACTCACGTATACTCGTCAACCTCTCAATCCCAAGAGTTGACGAAACGATCTCTTGAGAGCAAAGATGACTTGGGATCCCGTGAACTATCCTTTCCACCACTATCTTCGCGCAACGACTACGCGCATCTCTTTCACTTGGCTCTCACACGGCTATGGGCTATATACCGCTTCTCGCTTCTTGCTCATTTTACCGTGTTCACTTTGCATGCTATGCTTGCTTCTATGCCTTTGCCATGCAATTGTGACCCTTGCTTGCATCTACCCATGATTCATCATTATGCTACTCCTATGTGTATTTGCATGCTTGGTGGAGATCCTTGTTGCTATTGCCATGTTTATCATGTGCCTCATGCTATTGATGCTATTTTGCTCATATCTTGCATTCATGCTTGTGCTGTGTCTTGTGCATTACTCATGACTACCATTTGCACACATGACATACTTGACATAATTCCTTCTAGTACGTTGCATCTTCGCACTACTAGCTTGCTTGCCTTGATTCATATGATTGCTTGCTTTGTCGCATCACCCATGTTCCATTTTTACTTGATTTCTTGGGTTGATGACGTATATATTCATGCCTCTCACATGATATATTTTGTTCATTGTCGCTTGCCTCCAATTGTTGTGTCTATGATTATTGATCTTGGAGACTTGGACACTTTACTTGTGATGCATGCTTGCTTGATTGCACCTATTCTATTTGGTTGTTCTCACATCATATGCCTCCGTACTATTAAATGCTCCCTTGCCATTTCTTATGATGAGCATGATACATCCACTTGTTGGGTATCTTACCATATGAATGATATGTTTTGCATCTCCGCTAACCTCATTTGTTTTTCCGAGTGTTTGTCATGTTCTTTCATTTTGAAGGATTCACAAGGCGGTACCGTCATGAGACAATTTGGTCATGTGAAGGCATACACGATGTGTAACACCAACATTTGCGAGAATCTCCTAAAGGTGAACTCCTTCCCTTTGAGCCATCCTCAATTACGCATATTGGATGGGTCACTCTTTCATTGTTGTCTTCTTCTTGTTGTCTACATGATACATCTCGTGAACGGAGGAGCGACATGGGAGATTGGCTCTATGAACCTTCAAGTTGAGGAGTGCTCGGACTTAGTGGATTCACCATCGGACGACCACTTCTACCACAGCATTGAGCTATGGTACAACACCACCCATAACAAATTTGCATCTTATGCATGGATTGACTCATATTATGATTTCCTTATTGCATCTCTTTCCATGTCATCCATGATATATGAGCTTGTGAATTTCCTTAGCAAATTTGTTGTGATCTTTCTTGATGGCATATTCATACATCATGATCATAGTGCCCACCATCAATTGCATGATCACATAGTCACATTGAGCACCAATTACCATGTTCATGCTTTTGATACACCGACTCTCTATGACATCATTTCGCACCGTGGTTGCATTTATCATTTGCACAACACAATTGTGTGCATAATGAATGTTTTTGCTCCCATGAATGCTTTGCATACCATTCCATCTCTTTTGGATAAGCTTCATGCACCTTGTCATGCTCAATCTTGTTGCACGGACTCATTCTTACATGATGGACACTTTGTGTGCTCTAACCATTGTATTTCCGAGTGTCGTTTGTGTTTGCTCTCTTTGCATGTATACCACTCCGGCGACACCTTGGAGTACTTGGATTGCGCAACGTCTTCCACTCCATCCAACTACAAGTCCGTCCACGACAACCATTTCCATGGTGATGAGGTTTTCGATTCAATGTCGGATCTTTCCCAAGGGAGGGGAGATTATGCGGAGCATCCTACGATCATCCCCATGTACACTTCGACTACTCCCCAAGCCCCAAGAGGACATACGATGAGACCTCGACCATACGCCATTGGACACAAGGTGAACTCACTCCTCTTCGAACCGTCACTTTCCATATATGAGACATGGCTACTACCTCATGCATGGACCTTGCATATACTCAGGTACAACCGAGACGACCATGGAGGATCCAAGGACCAAGGCCAAGCATGGAAGAGGAGAAGGAAGAATAAGCAAGGACAAGCTTCTGGAAAGCCCGGAACTTCCGGCCTCCGCCCGGAACTTCCGGCGCCTGGACCTTCCGACCTTCCCGGAACTTCCGGCCCCGGAGTCCAGACCAGCCCCGAGCGCGCCAACTCTCTGGATAGCCCGGAACCTGGCCGGAACCTGCCCAGAACTTCCGGAGCCCGGAACTTCCGGCCCTACCTGGAACTTCCGGCCTGCCTGCGTGCAAAGACTCGGGCCAAGGGCCATGTATCCCCCCTATCACTTACCCCTTCGTGGGCTAGCACTATATATACTCCCCCACCTCCTCCTAGTTAGGGTTAGCGTTGTGATAGCTCATTTGAGAGATAGAGCCTCGCTCATCCATATCGGATCTACTCCTTGAGAGAGACCGCGGCCCCTCTTCGGAGAAGATCCACCTTGGATTCAAGACCCCTTTACGAGAAGATCCCCTTGTGGATTCAAGACCTCCTCACGGAGAAGAACCGGTTACCCTATGTATCATCCTTTGTTGGATTTGGATCGTGTATCTCTTTGTGTTTCGAGGATCTAGCACATGTGTGACTATTTCTTGTTGGTTGAGTGATTCTCTCGTGTTTCCTCTCGTGATTTCTCTCGTTTTCCCCCTCGTGTTCCTCGTGTTATTCGCGGGATCCGCTCCTTTCGTGAAAGATCAGGCCACTAGGGTTCTACCCTACATCAAGATGGCATAGCCACAAGGACACAATGTGTAGTTCTGATACAAGGTATTGATATACCATGGACCCTGGTGGCACCACACATGAACTAGAGAAGGACAGGCACTGGCTTGAGGGCAAGCCAATTTTTAAGGAATGGTGGATGTCAGCAGCCCTCTATCCCGGCTGGGTTACGGGCCATCTGTCATGGGCCAACCGCCACGGGCTGAGCCCGTCTAGACGCAGTTGAGCAAGGCGACTACATATACTCGAGGGAGAGGAACGAGCGAATGTATCCAGTGGATCACGGCAACCGAGGTTTGGCTCTTCTTCTACCTCTAGCTCTCTCCGTTCCTCTTTCCCAGTTCCTTGTTCCTTTGTAATGGCTACTCTGTAATGGAATCCTTTGTATGTAATGAGTAATCGAGAGATCCATAGTGTGTCCTTCACACAGGAGCTCCCCACTCATCGCCGAAGAGGCCTGCTCGACGTGGCCGATGTACAATTCTTTCTTTTGTCCAAGGTCCTATGCGCCAAAATATAGTCGAGTCCTTTCTTTCCATGAAAATGTAATAGGTTTGATCCATATTACTTGTCCCTCATGTAATATCCGTTTGAGCCACAAGTAATATGAATCGGATGAAGTAAGGCTTACCTATTTTGGACTTGTCACCAAAACTGGTGCACCCAAATCTTTTGAGCAGCCCAGCAACTCCAGTGGCACGATGCCGCGTTCGTCTAAGATTTTTCCATTTGAAAGTGCGATTTATATATGTCATCCAGGTTCGAAGATATCAAGTTCTGGCCACTCCATTCATCGGCGCTTGGTGGCGACCCGCTCTACCAGGCACGTGGAACCGGGTGCAAATCCTCAAAGTTTCTCCGATTGCTTTCGGCCAGATAAGCAGATACTCCTGTTCTGTTCTAATCCTGGAGCCAATCAAACCGCCTTTTCCTCCAAGTAAAATGAAACTAAATCAAACCACCTTAATACTCTGTTGTGCTGTGTGCCGAACTCGCGAGATATGCCTGACGTGCTGCATCTGCATGCATGGGCGAGAAAGCAGGCAGGAAATCCTGCTTGGTCCATTTCCGTTAGAGAGTCGAGTTGGGGGCAAACACCGGAGGATGGCCAAAAAGCTACTTCCTCGGTATCCTGCCGTGTCTTTGCTGGTACTATCTATATCAGGTGTGTCATCATATACGTGGTGGAGCCTTGGGGCCGAAGATGATAAGAAGTGAGTTGCCAATCGAGTCTTTGCTAGCCCACTCCTTTATAAATAGCTCCATTTTAGATTTTGCCACGGTGCAAATTTGATACGATTATATTCTAAAAAATAAATAAATTTGATATATGACCTGACAAGGCAAGTGAAACTACGTACGGAGCTGTTTCTGCCTGCCGTTTTTATTTTATTTTTTTAGAAAGGCCAGAGCTAGCATGCTAGGCAGCTAGCCTGGGCAGCTGCACTCGTATGGAAACAGAATACGAGATGCTTCTAGCTCCTTCCGCTCATTTTGTTCCGTGAAGGAAAATTCGCAGGTGAGGATAGTGATGGTCCCGGCAGGGGCGGTGGGCTCTGCTCACGTGGGGAGTGTACCTGTTGCCTGATACGTCCATCGATGGCTGACTCAGGGAGGGCCCACCATTTAACTACATACAGTACACTTTATCGCGCGCCCACTATTCCAATTTTTTACCCACGTAGTACGCACACATGCAGAGTACTGCTAACAAACTACTTGCCCCTATTTTATTTTGTTTCGAATTTTGAATGATTCTATAGTTGAGCAAGTACTTGTACATTGGAATGGTTGGTTGTTCAGACAGCATGTGGCTGTCATCTTGTGAACCTGAAATTGATTGTAAATGTACGGGGTCAGATCTGGTCATCTGGAGCAGTCCAAGAGATTTGATGACACCAACGGCCTTCTCCGGTTCGATCGGATGGGCGGGCCTGCAAGAAACTTTGCTAGAAAACGTCATACGCCCACGTTGCTCCAGCACATGCATTTAAAATCCACATCTCGTGGCACCAATCCATGCAAATGCAAGCACACCTCGCAAATGAACAAAAAGAAAACTGCCACGACGACGACAAATACGACTACGGCTACACCTGATTAATTTTGGCCACTCACAGCAGCTTTTCTTTCTCCTGGTGAGGTGCGCCTGGCCTATAGCTTTATGCGCGTTTGGGTGCACTGTTGCGTCCTCCATGTCCATGCCGAAGACGAAGGAGATGATAATGGGAGGGAGGAGAGGACGGAAAAGGTTTTGCAGAAAAGTAAAGCTGCTGCTGGAGCATGCGTCGCTGCCTTTGGGAACGGCCGTGCGCGCGTGGGCGGGATCGGGCCCATATGGGCCACGGCACATGCGTCGGGGTGACCAGTATCCACTAGTACAGGATATGGCATCGGCGCATGCGTACGTGCATCGGCGCATGCGTACGTGTGCAGTTGAGTTTGGGTTGGGTCGGCCCTGAACCCGAGGGCGGCGATGCATCCATCCTTGTCATGGCCACTGCTTGCCCAGCAAGTTGCCTTTTCCGTGCGCGTCGTCCACCGGCTCGCGCACATGCATATCCGCATCACTTCCTCGTCGACCTTGGAGATCCTCAGGTGCATTCACGGCCGGGCAACTGAGTACTCCTACGTGGTTGGGACGTCGCAGCCTTGCAAAACCGACATCGGGGTCCGGTGGGCCAGCGTGTAGATGTAGACATGTACTACATCACAGCATCTCCAATACTCCCTCCGGTTATTGGAGTTCATCACAGCATCTCCAATACTCCTTCCGGTTAGGTTTCTATAAGTTGAACACGAAATTTTAAGACTTCAATTTGACTAGCGGAACATGTATTATATTTTGTTACAAAGAATATATTTCTAGATACGCAATCAAATGTGTTGCTAAATTTGCATGTGTCTTTTTTTGCGAATGAACTTGTCCATGTACGAACTCAAACTCTTTCCAGCCGCCGCCTCCTCCTCCAAGAAAAGCTAGGGTTCGTGCCTCTCGCCGGCTCCGGCGGAGGTCCGCCTCGTCTCCGGTGGCCCTAGGGCCACGGGGGCGCGGTGGATCCTGGCAAGGGCCGGCAGGAGGGCTCCGTTGTTAGTCGTTCGTTCAAGATTTGTTAGGGTTTGTGTCCTACTCAGGGAGACGAGACGGCGGCGGCTGCCTGAAGATGGAATAAAGGTCTCCCCGCCTAGTCCCCGTTTCGGTGGTGTGTCTAGCATCGTTGGTGGGCCTGTGGAGGTGTGTCTCTGGCGGATCTATCATCGGTGGATTTGCTCGAATCTGGTTGTGGTTCGTCTATGTTCGTGTGTCTTCAGGTTGGATCCTTTCGATCTACGTTATTCTCCATCAGCGACGGTTGCTGTTCTGGTGCGCTGGTCCTACGGGGCCTTAGCACGACGACTTTCCGACTGTCTACTACAACAAATTGTGTCCGACTCCGGTGAGGGAGGGGTGATGACGGCGGCGCGCCTTCGGCTCGCTTCAGTGATTGTAGTCGTCACTAGGTGGTCTACAGATCTGGATGTAATTTTTATTATTCCTAGTGTTCGTTGTACTGTCATGATAGAAGATGAATAGATTGAAAGTTTTCTCGCAAAAAAAGAACTTGTCCATGTACATATAACGGCCAGATCGAAAGCAGTGTTTGTTGTCTGTGTCTCTCGCGAGGACAAGGGAACTAGGGTTTCTTGACTCCTGCCAGCCGCGCCGCAGGTCTACCTCGTCCCCTATGGCCTAAGGCCATGGAGGTGTGGTGGATCTCGGTCCTTACCGACGGGAGGGCTCCTCCGTTTTTAGATGTCTTTTGTGTCTGTTTAGGACTTATGTCCTACTCAGGAAGACGAGGCGGCGGCGGCTCCTTGAAGATCGAATAAAGTTCTCCCCACCTAGCCCCCGTACTGGCGGTGCGACTAGCATCGCCAGAGGGCGTGTGGAGGTGTGTTTACGGCGGATCTCACGGGATGCGATCGGTGGTTGTCTTTGGTGAATCTGCGTAGATCAGATCTTTGTGCCTCTATGTCCGTGTGTCTTCAGGTTAGGTCCTTTCGATTTACGCTTATCTTCATCATCGAGGGTTGCTGCTCTAGTACGCTAGTCCTATGGGACCTTAGCACGACGACTTCCTGATTGTGTGCTACAACAAGGTTTCGCCCGGCTCCAGCGAGGAAGAGGTGATGACAGCGGCGCATCTTTGGCTCGCTTCAGTGCTCGTAGTACTCGTTAGGTGGTCTAAGGATCTGAATGTAAGTTTTATTATTTTTGGCGTTCGTTGTACTGCCATGATTGTTGATGAATTGATTGGAAGTTTCCCACAAAAAAGAATGAAGTTGTCCATGTCATCAACCAACAAGTTATCATACTTTATTTCTTTTCACTCCGCATAATATGTATAAAATTTGACTGAAGTCAAACTTCGTAACCTTTCTTTGCATTGAGAAAAAATTGAACAAGAGAAAAGATTTAACCCATTTATTAATTAAGGAGAGGAATAGAGTTTAGTTTGTGTTGCAATATGGATAGTGCTACAATAACCCGAAACAACATTGGGTCATTACTCTCGCGGAAATTTTTTCCCTAATTTTCCAGAACCTGCGGCGACCCAAAGCTTGTCCTCCTTCTTGACGTTGGCAAGGAGGGTCGTCAGTGGAGCACTCTTCTGGCGAAAGGCACATGCGCTCTTTTTGTTCCAAATGGTCCAGGTGAACAAGCATTGTGAGTGAGGCCGTCGCTTTTCTATGAGGGATGGACTTGTTCCAAAGGCACACCCACCAATATTTGATGGATCTCGAGAGGTGCCATGAGGAAGTATCGATGTAAGGATGTTCACAAGTCGGAGCTAGTCTTTGAGCAATCCCCATAGGCGGAGAGAGAATCGATGAAAAGGTGGTCATGTACTCTTGTTCCCGCTTGCATACAGGGTAAAGGCCGCAGTTTATCCATCCTCGCTTCTACAATCTATCTATCGTCCAAACCTTATTTTGTATAGCCAACCAAGCGAAGATGTAACATCCCAAATTTTCAATTTGGAATGTTATACATAGATCATTCATGCATATCATATTTTATTGCATTTCGTTTTGCGATCCTCGAAATCCTAAACAACTCAAGGACCCTCGGAGAGAGTTGGGGATTTCCCTGTTTTCATATTTGGGTTTTATCAAATATTAAAACGAGGATTTTTGGTTTTAATTATTTTTCTCTCCGAAAATATTTCATATTAAAATATATGAGGAGATAATATGACTTCTCCAAAATAAATGAAATATTGCAGGAAAAATATTAAAATCAAATATTGGGTTTTGTTCAGAATTTATTGCTATTTTATTTGAATTAGAAAAATTGCACGTTTTTCAAAGTTGCATTTTAGGGCCAAGAAAATGTTCATCTCGTTCTAAATATTTTACTTAGATGGCAAAAATTTGTTCTGGCATTTTTAGTTTTTTTTATTTTATTTTATAGGATTTTCTTAGTTTCGGCAAAATTATTTAAAATAAAGTTTCCTCCGCCGACTGGGCCGAAGCCCAAGTCAGCCCGCCCACCTCCCCGCGCCGTCTCCTTCCAGGAGAACGGGAGCGTGCCGCCGCCCGCGAGGCCGAGTCCGGCCGGGACTCTCCCTCCCCGCGCCGCTTGCCCCATCGCCCAAGCAAGCACCCCCTCCTATAAGTACCCCGCCCCCGCCCCGATTCCCGCCACCACCGCCGCACCTCGTAGCAACCGGAGCCACCCCGCGCCGCCCCGCCTTTGCCGCGCCGCCGCCGCCCCTGCCAACCGCGCCGCCCACC